>NC_056731.1:1563529168-1563654168 GCF_019279795.1 Protopterus annectens | reverse complement strand
GACTTGTTGTCAGTACTGACACAGTAACGTGGCAGCCTTTATATCCTGCCACTAGACTGACCTGTCACAACCTGCTGTTTTACTAGGCACTGTGTGGGTTACTCAGAGCTGTGTACTGTCCATATGTGTGGCCTCCTGTTCCTCTATTGTTCAGCTTTCCTGCAGTAACAAATATTGACTTCTGCACAGTGTGTACAACTCTAATCATTGGTGTAGCTGACATGCAAATTAGTTGGCATGGCCAGTCTCGAGCAATGGACCCTGACAACCCCAGTACTGTACTTAGACCAGTACTCCACAACAGCCACCAGTAAGTGCTGTCTACTTCCTGACACTATTAACCAAAAACATACATAGCACATTGACCCCTGCATATTGTAGAAATGGAACAAGTTATCAAGTTGATTGTGACAGGCCTGAGAATGTGTGGTCTGCTGCTATTACCTTACAAATGTAAATGTTACTGCAGTTGTATGTGACCACAGGTGTGTTGGGGAGGGGGGCATGCCTCTCAACTGTACACATCTTCACAGATTGTCCAGATGTTTGGCTCATGTTTTGGGTCCATTTTGCATAATATTGTGAAATCATTTAGGCTCATAGGTTCATAGGTGTGTACTAGGCTAATAGCCCTGGAGCCTTTTACAAGCCTAGCCCATAGGAATACCCTGGCATCGTGCCACATGACCTTAGTTCCCAGAGCCTCTGTCGAGTAGAGCCACTGAAGTAATCTCTGGAGTGAATTTTCTGTTTCCCATCCACTCATCAAGATTTCTCTTGAAGAGGGCCAGTGAGGCACTCCACTTGACATGTATGATAAGTCTATTCCATAGCATGGGCAGTCTCTGGGTTATGAACCTGTCCCTCCAGCTTGCTCTGTTGATTGTGGTAATGAGATTGAGGTCTCTGGAGCGTGTAGTGTGGAGGGATTGGGATTTCTTTAGATGTAGCATTTCTAACAGATATGGGTCAGACATGGCTTTGTAAGTCAAGCAGAAATCACCTCTAAGTAGTCGATATGAGACAGAGAATAGTTGGAGTTTTTTCAATTTTCTTTCAATCTTTTCAATTTTGTCAAATTTCAGACTGAAGTTAGAAAGTAATGACGGACATTTGAGTGTCATACTTCTTGCCCTTCAGAGAATTCATACTACTGCAATGGATCAGTGTCATTTCGTCGAAAATTTCTGACATAGGATCCAAATCACTGAAAATAGTACTGACAGTGTATATGCCCTTTTCCTCCACTGTAGTGTGATCTTGGAGTGAGAATATTAAAGTAGGGGGTGTGGGGGCCATAGCTCCCCACCCAGTACAGTTTAATATTGTCTAGTATTGTTTTATATTGTCCTGTCCCTGTGAAAAAGGTAAGTAACTAGTTTATAACCTGAGTAGGTGGGGGGCTGTGCCCCCCACACCCCCCTACATTAATATTCTCACTCTGAGATTGCACTACAGTGGGGCAAAAGGGCATATACACTGTCAGTACTATTTTCGGTGAAATGGATTTTCGGCGATTTGGACCCTATGTCAGAAATTTTCGACAAAATGGATTTTTGGCAAAATGACATAGATCCATTGCAACACCTGTTATTCTATCAACTTTCTATGTTTGTAAGAGCAATATTTAAGGCATGTCTCTGTTTGTGGGCCTTTGCCCCACATTCCTTTATAGCTTTGTACAGATTTATTGCTGTAAGAGGTTTAGAGCTATGTATGGCACTCCAACATTGACGTCCATGCATTTGTCCTATGACCCCGCTGATTGTAAGCCTCTCACATAGTGAAGTGGACTTTGATGGTTTAGGGCCTACTGTATATTGTGGGGCAGCCAGTATTTGGGAGAGAGTTCCTGTTGTCTCACATAGCTGTCCATTGTCTGCTGCTATCCTGGTAACCCACTCCATTTCCATGCATATATGCAGAAATACCATACATATGCTACCACAGTCTACTGCCGCGTTCATTTGCTGTTAAGAAAAGTGACTTCACTTGAGCTAGCAGAAGTTGCAATGATAGTGCTTCAGGGCTGACTCTGTCAGATACACATAGTACAACAGCCAATACATGGTAATGTATAGGTAGTGTGATGTGCCTGGCATCCATTTTACTGTGTGTTTGTGAGTCGCAGTGAGGTGTCAGTCCCTGAGCCCCTAGGGTGTCAGTGTTTGTGCTATACCTTGCCTCTTTGCCAAGGCCAGTGTGTACTGGGCATGCCTATGTCTGCCTACAGGGACAGGCTCAGGGGGTTCATCCTCCGAGTTGCCCTGTGCCTGTGGGGATCTTGACATTGGTGGGGGGACTGTGTGTCCTTTCCCTGTGATGTTCCTGCTAAAGCTGTTTCCACAGGATCATATTGTGTAGCATGGCAGATACTATGAACATGTGTGCACATGTGGCTGGAGAGCACTCCAGGGCTCCACCAGATATGTCAAGGCAGCGGAACCGTGACTTGAGCAGCCCAAATACATGCTCTATGATGTTTCTAGTTTGTGCCTGTGCTTCATTATGGCATTCTTCAGTTGCTGTGTGTGCATTTCTGATGGGGTGTCATCATGTATGGCTCCAGTGTGTAACCAGCATCCCCCACTAGATGGCCATGCAGGATGTCCCCCCTGGCAAATGCCTGGTACAGCTGTGATGCATGCCACATGTGGGAGTCATGATAACTGCCAGGGATGACAGCACGCACATTGATGATAATGCCCTGGGCATTGCACATAACCTGGCAGTTGATGGAGTGATACCCTTGCAGTTCACATAGACTCTACCCTCCTCACCAAGTGGTGATATGATGTGCACATGAGTGCAGGCTATGGCACCCAGGACCTCTGGGATAGTGTGCTACATGATGGAAGAGACACATATTGCTGGTCCACTCGTCTGGTGTGCTGGGGAAATTAATGTGCTCACTGGCATGTGTTAGCATGACATCCAGGAACTGGAGTACCCTGGATGCAGATGCCTGTGATATCCCCACGATGTCCCCAGTAGGTCTTTGGAAAGTACCTGTAGCTAGTATTCTTAAGGCTATATGTACCTTTGTTTCCACTGAGATGGCTTCCCCTCTGTTGGTTCTGGGTCTGAGGTGAAGCCAGCAGAGCTTGGTGAGTTGTTGTAGTATGTCCCTGTCCACCTTGTAGCACTCCACTATCTCCAGCTCATGTAGCCCCTGAAAGATTAACCTGGGCCTGAATATTCTTCTCCTCCTCAGTCTGGGCCTATTGTCAGCATCATCATCATCACTGACCTCAGCCTGTAGTGCATACAGATGTAGCAGAGTAGCAGCCCCTATCATTTTGTCTGTTAAAATTCCCAAGTGTGTACTCCAGTGGTGCAGAGTATGTGGGAAAAATCAGATTGAAGGGTTTATACATACTGCTGTGCTGTAGATGCAGCCCATGTGATTGTCTGACTATGATACATTCCACCTTGTAGGTATATCACTGAGAGGTTTGAATGGGCCAGTGTGAGTGGAACCGGGCTTATCAATCATTTATGCTTGATTGGCTTTCCCAGGCTATTTCCCTTTTTTTTTTTAATTTCTTCCACTGCTCAACACTGTGGTGCTCATGCAAACCCACAGAGCTAGTGTAAACATTGCTGAGCAGAAAGAGCCCTTCCCTGTACACAGTCACGTTTAGCTTTTCTTTAACCAGCTAAGCACAGCTTAGCAGCCTCAGACACCCCCTTACTGCTTAGTTGTGCTTAGCTGATCGCAAACAGGCACAGCTGAGCTTCAATCTGCTTACACAAACCCTGACACACCCCCTTATCATGTCAGCTGTCTCTTCTGCCTACACTACCATGGTTCTAGCCTTTACACCATTAATACTTGTTGACACGGTGGCCCATTTTGCTATTCAATAGACTTGCCTCATTTACATACACCTAATTGCATATACTCTGGATACTGCACTACACCAAAGCCTATGTCCTTAGCAACCACTATTACCTGCCATTGTACAAGTCTGATTGTTGGCCGCTATAATGGGAAAAATCTAAATATCTTTAAATATCATACTTTTCAGTTTTTATGTATTTATTCCTTTTGCAAAATAGCATGTTTGAGCATCGCTGCACGCTGCTTAAATGTGGCATATGTCAAAAAAAGTTTAATTTTTAATATATTGCATTACTTTTTTACATCACTGGCTATAATTTTGGCCATTTGCATGCCTACTGAACCTTGTACAACCTTTTATTTGGGCTGTTACAGCCCCTATTTAATTTTGATTCTCTGGTACACGGTTTGTAACTGCTTACATTTTTCAGCCTTACACGGTACCTACATGGGTGCATTTAGGCTTCCCGAATTGCAAAATCACCTCATTTGCATGGTTTTTACCAGCAGATGAGGTGATTGACATTCCGTGGACACCTTCGTGTTCACATAATGTCAGGATGCTCATGCACGCCCCGAGCCTTGTTTCCTGGATCACTCGGCGGCCATGTTCTGTGTTCAAGCCTTACCACTATTCTTGTACGGAAATTCACTCCATGTAAGCTTTATTGAATTACCCCACAGTCTTTAAATAGTTTAGCCTTTCTTCCACAGGGCAAAAATTAACAGACTTTCCCTCAGTGTATATCAGGTATATTAATAAACTCTAGAAAAATAGGTGAGTTTGCATTCCTTACCAAACAGTGTCCCTTCTCTTATCAAGCAAGTAGCAGAATATAAGAAAGTCAGCAATGTTTCAAGAAACATGGCTCAGCTAGTCTTACATTTAGATGCTTCCCAACTCAGTAGAACCCTTCAGTTCTAGGGTAAAATCTAACACTTTTTTAGTTATAGAGAAAATCAATTTGACAAAACATCCTTCTATTGCACTGAAGGAAATTAGTTCTTCCACAAAGTCACTCAAAATTCCTTCCTGCTGCATTTTGGAATCTCCTTCTTATAACAGATCCACCCTGACTCAGCTTTCTATAACTAACTATAGCCCTACCATAATTTGCTTTATTTTATGTTAAGTTGTTAATCATGGACATACCTGTGGAAGCATGGAGGTGTTTAGGTGAAATGTCAGTGGAGTTTTTAACCAGATTGTTTAATGAAATCTTAGAAAGTGAGAGGATGCCTGAGGAATGGAGAAAACGTGTTTTGGTACTGATTTTTAAGAATAAGGGTGATGTGCAGAGCTGCAGTAACTACAGAGGGATTAAATTGATTAGTCACAGCATGAAGTTATGGGAAAGAGTAGTGGAAGCAAGGTTAAGAAGGGACGTGATGATTAGTGATCAGCTGTATGGTTTCATGCCGGGAAAGATCACTACAGATGCAATCTTTGCTCTGAGAGTGTTGATGGAGAAGTACAAAGAATGTCAGAAGGAGTTGCATTGTGTTTTCGTAGACTTAGAGAAAGCATATGACAGGGTGCCTAGAGAGGAGTTGTGGTATTGTATGAGGAAGTCAGGAGTGTCAGAAAAGTATGTAAGAGTGGTACAGAATATGTACGAGGTAGTGTGACAGCGGTGAGGTCTGCGGTGGGAGTGATGGATGCATTTAAGGTGGAGGTGGGGTTACATCAAGGATCAGCTCTGAGCCCTTTCTTATTTGCAATGGTGATGGACAGGTTGACAGACGAGATCGGACAGGAGTCCTCGTGGACTATGATGTTTGCAGATGACATTGTGATCTGTAGTGAGAGTAGGGAACAGGTGGAGGAGACCCTGGAGAGATGGAGATATGCTCTAGAGAGAAGAGGAATGAAGGTCAGCAGGACTAAGACAGAATATATGTGTGTGAATGAGAGGGAGGATAGAGGAATGGTGAGGATGCAAGGAGTAGAGATGGCAAAGGTGGATGAGTTTAAATACTTGGGGTCAATAGTTCAGAGTAACAGTGAGTGTGGAAGAGAGGTGAAGAAGAGCGTACAGACAGGATGGAGTGGGTGGAGAAGAGTGTCAGGAGTGATTTGTGACAGATGAGTACCTGCAAGAGTGAAAGGGAAGGTCTACAAGAGGGTAGTGAGACCAGCTATGTTATATGGGTTGGAGACAGTGGCACTGACAAAAAGGCAGGAGTTTGAGCTGGATGTGGCAGAATTAAAATGTTAAGATTTGCACTGGGTGTGACAAGGGTGGACAGGATTAGGAATAGGTATATTAGAGGGTCAGCACATGTTGGAAAGTTTGGAGACAAAGCCAGAGAGGCACGATTACATTGGTTTGGACATGTGCTGAGGAGGGATGCTTAGTATATTGGGAAAAAGATGCTAAGGATGAAGCTGCCAGGTAACAGGAAAAGAGGAAGGCCTAAGATAAGGTTTATGGATGTGGTGAGAGAGGACATGCAGGTGGCTGGTGTGACAGAGCAAGACGCAGAGGACAGGAAGAAATGGAAACAGGTAATCTGATGTGGCGACCCCTAACAGGAACAGCTGAAAGAAGATGATGATGATGTTAATCATGTAGAACATTGATCCCAATGGACTATTTCAAGCTCAGACAAGAAGACTATAATAGACAGGAGATAAAGTTGATATTCTCAAATGGATGCATTTATAGTGATGGATAATTAAGAATGTTTTATAAGCAATTTATCACTGCTACTACTAAATATGCAAATATAACTTAAAAAAACAGAAAGAAAGAAAACTCACAGCACTTAGACTATACATCTCAACCCTACAGATTTTTACAAAATGTCCAGATTTTTGCCTCATATGTTTGGTCTGTTTCTCATAAAATTGTGGTTTTCTGGCAAATCACTGACAAATCATTCAGGGTTGAAGTCAGAAAATAAGACTTCATACCCTTCAGAAAATACATGCTAATGCAAAATCTGTTATTCTATCAACTTTCTAAGCTTGTAAGAGCAGTATTTAAAGTGTCCCTAATTTTGGGCTTTTGCCCTCCCATTTTTATGGCTTTGTCCAGACTTCTTGCTCTAAGAAGTTGAGAGGTATGTATAGGACAAGTTACATAACTGAGTCAAAATTCAATATACACAGTATATACAGTTATGTGCATGGGGGTAGGTAGATGAGAAGGCTAAGTTAAGCTAGAATGAAAGAAAGGTGGGAAAATAAGAAAGGATGGTATGAGGGAGACTTCATGGGTAAAAGAGCAGAATATAATAATTAGCCCTTTCTGCTAGGGCAGCCACTTAGGTTCTCAGGCCATATCAAATCAAAGACTTACTAAAGTATACTCCTTCTAAAATATAGCCATGAAATAAATGATACAACTCCCCTAGTGCATATCCTTGGTGTTGTGTGACCATTGTGGACAGGCTACAAATCTAAGAGAGATTGTCCATATCTGCATTACTATACAGAAAACCTGAGCAGTGCCGGGCTATACTTTTAAAAGGCTTAAGAACCAATGTCCAGTAGGTTAGCTGATTTTTTTTCTCCTTGTTGTGACAACCACTGGGGAGGGACAAGATCATTCACTAATATAAAAGTGCATCCTAACCAATAATATCCTGGAGGTGATCGCTTAATTTCCAAATACTCTTTTCTCTTGGGCTTGAGCTTATAGCTGCTGAAACAAACATGGCGTTCAGTGTTCTGACACTCCTGGGCTAGCACAGTATCCAGGCTATCTGAAGACACATTAGTGTGCCGAATAAAAGGTCTCAAAAAGCAGGTATAAGCAAAACAGGTGAGGAACATAAAGCCTTCTTTATATTCACAAAAGCCTCTTCAAGATCTGGAGTCCACTTGACATTTTGGGGAGTTTATACTTTAGTAATTTCTATCACAGGACAGACTACCTCTGCAAAATTAGGTATACACTTATGGCAGTAGCCTGCCAGTCCTAGAAAGGCTGTAACTTATTTATTTTCTAGTTGTGGCTTTAAAACTCCCTTCCAAAGGGCATATTCCAAATATTTAGTGTCAGTCATCCATGCCATACAGTTTGAAGCCATAAGTCCTCCAACACCACTTTCACATAAAACAAATGGCTGCCCCAGTCTTCTATGCCACAGCATAGTCATTACTGAGATTAAAAATTTTATCTGTAAGTGCTTGGAATGTGGCTGGTGCTCCAGGTAAACCAAATGACATGACCTTTTACTGGAAAAAGGTTATCTGGGGTAAACAATGTTGTCTTTACCCTGGAATGTAAAGTTAAGGGAATCTGCCAATACTCCTTTGTAAGATCAAGTAACTTTAAATGCCAGGCTTTCTGAAGCCTTTACACTAATTTGTTTACTTTTGTTATTACATTTTGAGATTTTATTTACCTGGAAAAAATCACTGCAGACTTTAATACTGCCATGAGGTTTGGGTACAAACACAACTGAGCTATTCCAAGCACTGTGTTGTTATTTTTCAGTCACCCAAGTTGTAACATTTTCTTTATCTCCAGACTTATTGTTACAATTTGGACATTATGGATTCAATAAAGCTTAAGCCTAATTTTTCTCTGAGGAGTGTAACAATGTCATGTTTTACCAAGTTACTTTTGTCTGGTAACACAAAAAAATACATCTTTATTTCACTGAAGGAATTCATACACCTCCTTCCCGTGATGGACTGGCAATGCTTTGTCCATGTTGACGTGTTTCTGAATTCAAAACCTCCATTTTGTCCTTGTACATACTAGCTATGCAAGCTTCTTGCTCCTTCCAGGGCTTTAAAACTTTAATTTGATATATTTGCTCAGAGTTATGTCACTCTGGTTGTTTTTATCCTATAATTTACATTGGGCAGGATTCAGGAAGGCTTACACGGAGTTCAAGAGTAGTGTAAGCCTCCGTGTAAGCCTCCCGATTCAGGAACAGCCCAAACCTCCGTGTAAGAGACAGCTAACACGTCTCTTACACGGACTGGGCGTGGAAATGCTCAATACCTCATTTGCAGCTGAAATATATGCAAATGAGGTATTTGAGCGATCCAAGAAGCCCAAACCAGTCCGTGTAACGGACGTGTTAGCTGCAGAAATGTACTCAGCTGACAACTGAGTACATTTATGCAAAAATGAAAATGGAGCTATGTCAGCTCCAAATAAAGGGTGCATATGTTTCCTTAAGCATGCCAATGGCCAAATATGTGGCCATTGGCATGAAAAAGTGTTGCAAAAATATTATAAATAACTTTTTTTTTTTTCGTGGGATTATGATGTTTAACTGCAGCGCACACCCGCGCAAATGGGGTGCGCTACCTAAAACTGAAAACCGAAGCTTATAAGCCCACAATTGTGGGATTTATGTATTACATGGAATGTCAATGGAGGGACTTGCAGACCAAAAACAATATGGCCTCCGTTTAGTGGTTGTCAAGGGGGGGAAGCTCCATGTAAGACATGTAACTAAGCATTACTAGGCAATCCTATGTAAATGAGGGTTACAATACTGAATCACACTGCCACATAGGTAATGAGCACTTTCTGAGTAGTGTAAGAGTTATAGAAGGGGGAGGAACAGAGTAAGAGGTAGGTGACATCACAGGGGGGAATGATAGAAATAAATGTATCACATTGGAGGGCAATGCAACGTGACAGATGACAGACAGACATCAGGGAGAGAGGTGTGTCCCAACAGAACACTAGGAAAGTCAAGAAATAGAGGGTGCACACTATCCCTACACTCAAATTTTCTTGAAATACGTGCATCTGGCGCTTGTAGCGTGTAAGGCAGGCTCAACATGTGGGAGCGTGTTGCAAACCGTTTACAATGGTTTGCGCAGGCGTGCATGTGTGGAGGGCAGTGCGCGCGCGTTTTAACATGAATCAGCCAAGTTCACACCGTGTAAGGATGTGTGCGCGTGTGTAACACCGTGTAAGGATGTGTGCGCACGTTTAAGTGACTGTGACCGTGCTTAAGCTGGTGTGCATATAGCTCCCCTTGAGGAAACAGAGAGGAAACAGGAAACAACCAAAATACAGGGAAACTGCCAGAGGATACTGCTGGAGTTAATTGGTGGAAACAATTGGTAGCAGGCAATTACACAGGCAGACTAGAAGCCCAACCCAGCACTTAAAACACTGTAAGGAGCAGTGCAGGGTGTTTCTCACAAGAGATACTGCAAGAAAGTAAGCTATCAGAATTGAAAACTGAAAAAAGCTGAACTCAGAGCATAAATGCTAGGGGCTGCTATAGCTGTTATAATCAGGCATAGGCGAATTGCTGAGGGTGGTGACAATGCAGATGCTGACAGACAACCCAGAGTGAGGAGAAGGAGAAGAGTATACAGGCCCAGGGTCACCTACCATGGGTTACATGAGCTGGAGATAGTAGAGCGCTACAGAGTGGACAGAGACCTTCTGCAGCAAATTGTTGAGCTGTGCAGGCCACATCTCACACACAGAACCAACAGAGGGGAACCCATCCCAGTGGAAACCAAGGTATGTGTTGGCCTAAGAATACTAGCAACAGGTACCTTCCAGAGACCAACTGGTGATATGATGGGGATATCACAGGCATCAGCCTCCAGGGTACTGCACCAGTTCCTGGATGCCATGTCAGCACATGTCGGTGAGCATGTATATTTCCCCAATGCCCGTGAGGTTGTGGCCAGCAATATGCATCTCTTCCAGCAAATAGCGGAATACCCTGAGGTATTGGGTGCAATAGACTGCACGCACATATGCATCAAAGCACCAGCCAGTGAGCGGGATACAGCCTACATGAACCGCAAGGGCTTCCCCTCCATCAACTGCCAGGTCATGTGTGATGCCCAGGGCATAATAATGAATGTGTGTGCTGGCTGCCCTGGGAGCTACCACGATTCCCACATCTGGCATCTGACGCAGCTGTACCAATCATTTGCCAGTGGGGACTTCCCACATGGACACCTAGTGGGGGATGCAGGTTACGCACTTGAGCCGTGGCTGATGACACCCATCAGAAATGCACACACACCTGAACAGGAACGCCATAATTAGGCACACGCACAAACACGTAATGTCATAGAGCATGTGTTTGGGCTGCTCAAGTCACGGTTCCGGTGTCTGGACACATCTGGTAGAGCCTTGCAGTACACACCAACTACATGTACCCAAATGATCATGATATGTGCTATGCTACATAATATGATCCTGCGGAAACAGCTGCAGCAGGACCAGCATAGGGCTGGGCCAAACATACCCCCACCATTGCCAAGGCCACCGCAGGCAGAGGGTGACTCGGAGGAGGAACAACCTGACCTTGCCCCAGTAGGCAGAAGGAGGTGTGCCCAGTATACCCTGGCCTTGGCAAAGAGGCAACGCATAGCACATACACTTGGTCAGTAGGAACACTGGGACTGATACCCACTCTGACTCACTCATATAGTAACAGGGATGCCTAACATGACACAACCTGCTTCCAAACATGTACAGGGAGTGTAGTATGTGCATCCAACAGAGGCAGCCCTGCAGCACCACCCGAGGCATGAATGCCATGTGTCAAGTAATGCAACACCATGTACCATATGCACACCTGAGGACCCTGACTAACATCCACCCTCACCCATCACAAACCACACAAACACAAACCCACATTCATAGGTACCACAAGGGATAGGAACCTAGATGTAATGCTACCCAATGCCAGAAGTATAAACAGCAAGATGTGTGCAGTGTAACCGCACACACTATAGAGGATGTACATATCAGTGCTGTAATAGACAACTGGGACAAAGCCCACACCAGCACCCTAAAGCTACCGGGTCACACCTCATTCAGGGATGTACATGTGCAAAAACATGGAACAAGCTACAAAACAAGGGTGACTAGCAATAAATGCCATGGATAACCACACCCCCATATTGATACCACAACAAGAAGCAACATGGATTAGCCATGGTCAAATACCAATTGCTAAAACTGCCCACTACTAAATAGCTTGCTGCAGACCACTGTCCTAATAGCAGGAACTGCACCAGGCCTATGTTCATAGGTGCATAGGTTCATACTAGGCTATCTGCCCTATGGCATATATAAGCCTAGCCCAGAGTTTTGTGGCTTCCACCACCCCTTCAGTTCTAAGGATAATATGCCCATTATGTTGCTGTGCCTCTGTCAAGCAGTGACACTGAGGTTATCCCTGGGGTATACCTGTGATCACCCATCCATTGCTCATGATTTCTCTCGAACAAAGCCAGCGAGGTGCCCAGCCTCACATGTACCAGGATGATGTTCCACAGCATAGGGAGTCTCTCGGTGATGAATCTGTCCCTCCAGCATGCCCTATGAATAGCCGTGTTGAGGTTTAAGTCTCCTGCCCGTGTAGATCTGATGGAGTTAGAGGTTTTGAGGTGAAGCATGTTCATTAATTCCGGGTTGGACATGGCCTAGTATGACAGGCACAGGCCACCTCTGAGCAGATGGTAGGCAACTGAATAGAGCTGGGGTTCCTGCAGTCAGGCAGCATAAGACATACATTTGAGACCTTTTATCTGTCTGGTGAGCAATGTGTGGGGCCTGTCCAATTGCTGCAGGTGTTGGGTCAGAAACATTCCGAATGGGGCATTGTACTCAATCATTGGTCTGATGAGTGATGAGTACAGGGAAACAATGACCTCCCTTGACCTAGATGTGAATCCCTGCATGATGAGGTGGGCAATGTAGAAGGTCTTCCCAACTACTTTGGCAACGTGAGTGTCAAATGAAAGGTTACTGTCAACCTGGGTGGCCAGATCCCTGATAACCTCTCCTGTGCTTAGAGGAGTAACACCTATATGGGAACTAGGGGTGACCTTGTTCTTCCCAAAGGGTATGACTATGCATTGTTTAGTGTTTAACTGTAGGCCATGGCTCTGGCACCAGTTATCCATTTCTATGAGACCTGTCTGAAGGATGTCCATGTCAGATGGGTTGTCAACTATGGTTCCCAGATAGCAGTCATCTGCAAACCTTGTCAGCCATAATCCTCCTGTGTTTGCTTGTACGTCTGAAAAGTATATGCCGAACAAAAGTGGGCCCAGGACTGAGCCCTGTGGGACACCACTTGTGACAGACTTTGAGTGTGACATGGCGCCAGCAACCTTGACCCTGTGGGTGCTGTCACTTACCAGTTAGTAACCCATCTTGTGATGTATGGGTCTACATTTAAGCTGGTGAGTTTGTCAATGATACCCGAGTGGGGTATTGTATCGAAAGCCTTTGCCAGGTCAAGGTAGGCTGTGTGGACTGCTTTGCCCTCGTCAATGGCCTTGGTGACCATTCTGAAATAGTCAACCAAGTTTAAAAGGCATGATCGCCCTTGACAAAGCCAAACTGGGTTGGATCCAAAGTCTGCAAGTCCCCTATGTCTTCATTCATGAGTTCCATTATGATCCTCTCCATAGCTTTGCAGACCAGGCTTGTCAAGCTGATGGGACGGTAGTGTCCGGGGTCGGTGGAGGCACCACCTTTGTGAAGTGGGACCACTGTTGCCGTATGCCACTCCTTGGGTACGTATCCTGAGGTGAGGCCAAGATTAAACAGCTGCCCGAACTGCGGGTTCAATTCCTCATTGAGTTCATGGAGCTCACAACTGGGGACACCATCCGGTCCCATGGATGCTGTGTTTCACGCCTTGGATAGAGCAGTTCTCACCTGAGCATTTGAGATGTTTGGGGGGCTACAATCCCCTGGTATAGATATCCCTCCATTTGGGGGGGAGGGGGGGGAGAAATATGCACTGAACCTGTCAGCCAGTATGTTGCCAATGTCTGTAGGTTCAGTGATCTTTACATCATTATGAACTAATCCTGAGCATATCTGGGAGTCACCTCCCAGGTTTGCAACATAGCTAAAAAAGGCCTCATGACTGTCTTCTGAGTCCTTAGCGAGTTTTCTCTCAAAATGTGCCCTGGATGATTTTATGGGAGATCTCAGTTCTTTATGCATAATGAGCAGGGGTGTCTTCCCTTCTACGGAATTCGCTCTACCGTGTAGTAGCACCTACCTTCTGATGTAGAACATGTTTATGGCTGGGGTCCACCAGACCGCACGCATGCCTTTGGTACAAAGAGTCTTTGTTTTGTGTGGGATTGCCTGATCCATGCAGTCCTGGAGGTGCTGGTAGAAGGCATTTGTAAGTGATTCAGTGGCTTGGGTAATGGTATCTGCTGGCTTGGGGGCCTTGAAAGAGACCACACCAGTCTTTAGAAGTGTGAAGTTGGCTTCTGAGAAGTTCTTCACTGTGGTGTTCTTTATCTGGGGTGGGGGCATGATGTGGACTTCCAGTGAGATTAGTTTATGATTTGATCTCACTAATGACGGGTATACTTCTGGTGTTGAACATTGTGACCCCATGTTCGTGATGATGTGATCCAGTATATTGTCACCTCTTGTGGGGATGGTGACTATTTGTTCCATGGCATTTGAGGTTATGAACTCTAGGAACCTTTGGCCTAGAGTGTTGGGGCTTGATTAGGGCTTGATTAGTGATCCCAGTCTATATTGGGATAGTTGAAATCACCCAGTATGATGGTGTTTGGAGATACATTTATCCCCTCCAGTGTTTTCAGGAAAGCTGTGTGAGGTTCCTGTGTTTGAGGGGGTGGCCTGTAACCTGCTACAAACCACCAAGCAGTCTTGCCTACGGTTAATTGCACCTGGATGGTCTCCGATGCATCGTGTGTTGCCACCAACCTTGAGGTGAGGGTGTCCTTGATGAATATGGACACCCACTCTCCTTTCATGGTGACGTCCGGATTTTGGGGCCGGAACATATGATATGAGGTAACACCTGATACTGCTGGGGTTCTGTCAGGAGCCTTGAACCAGGTTACAGTCACAGCACAGACATCAATGTTCCCCATACTGAGAAGGGCTTCGAGTGCGTGCATCTTGAGGTTGAGACGTCTGGCATTGAGCAGCATCACCCTTAGTTTACTTCCTTTTTTGTGTTCTAGGCTGGTAGGTTTAGAATCTGAGCCTTGCCTAAAAAAGGCACAATGGGGGTTTCAAGAGCCTGAGCCAAATTCTGGAAGCCCAGGGGTGACAGGTGCAAGCCGTCCCCTGCGAATCAGTGTGGCTTGTCCAGCATGTCATCCCAGGCAGACGGACATTGGATCCCCTTTGAATGACACCATAGATTAAGCCAACTATTACAGCTGATCATCTTGTCTCTGTATTGTGGCATCATTCTTGGTGAAGGTAGGATACTGCTCAAGGTCAGGGTCATCCCTGCCTGGGCTACATAAGCAGAGAGCTCCTCTATGTCTCTTTTCATGTAGTCCAGGGAGGTACATCTCAGGTCATTCACACCAGCATGGACAATGACTGAGTCATACTTGTACTTGCAGTTGAGGGACCTGAGTGCTTGCATTATGTGGTGGATCCCAGCGCCCGATAGGCAGGTTACTGTGACCTTCTCCTTACCCAATCTGGTGAGCGGGACGTCAGTGTGTCTGACTATGGAGTCACCTATGACGAGTGTGTCTGGCATTGTGTTTGGCCTTAAGGACTGTGAATGTTTGGCACACTGACTCTGTGGTCTATGTGTTGCATGTGCTGTGCCCTGTGGAGGCAGTTGTTTGGGTGTCTGCTGTGGTGGCCTCTGCTGGTATGGTAGATCTGTGATCAGAGCCTCCGGGTATGTCTTTGTGTGTTTATGTGTATGATTTGAAGTTGTGATAGTGCTATGTGAGACTGGGTTTGTGGTGTGTGTGTGGTCACCTTCTCCTCCTCTCTGGTCCTGCCAGTCCTATGTTGAGAGAGCTCAGCCTCCAGGTTGGCTATATAGTTTCATCTCTTGCATGCATTTGTGTTTTGTGGGAGAAGGAGAGGGTTGTCTGTGTACATGCATCAATTGTAACATTGCCTCAATATTCCCAGGTTCACCAGCTGAGCAGGAGAGGACACTAGCAACTGATCCCTTGACATGCCAGAAGGAATAGACAACAAACTGTTGGAAGACAGGAAGATATCAAGCCCCCCAAACCACATTATATCGCTTGACTGACAATACCTACACATACACCATAGTGTCATAGTTGCATAGTTTACTACTAGGCTATCTGCCCTAGTGCATCTATAAGCCTAGCCATAGTGATGTGGCTATTGCCACCCCTTATAGTGGTAGTACGTGTACAGAATAGATTCCGAATAATGTGCCTCTCACTTAGTAGTGACACATTATGACCCCCATACATAATTGGATACCTTGACTGTGCCTCTGTCTAGTAGTGACACAGGGAGGACCCCTGGGGTAAAACTACAATCCGACATCCAGTTGTCCAGACTTCTCTTGAAGAGATTCAGTGAGAGACTCTGTCTAACATGAACTGGGATACTCTGCTAGAGTGTGAGATGCCTGTGAGTTATGACTCTGTCCCCCAGCATGTCCTATACATGTATGTGCTGAGGTTCAAAACTTCAGCTCCCATGCTTCTAGTGGATTTGGATTGCTTGCAGTGGAGCATGTCCACCGCATCCTGATTGGACATGGTCTTGTATGTCAGGCATAGGCCACCTGTAAGTATGCGGTATGCCACTGAATAAAGCTGGATTTCCTTTAGTCTGGAAGCATATGACGTGTTGTACACCCCTGATCTCCTTGGTAAGGTACTTTTGGGGTCTCTCCAGCTGTTGCAAGTGCTGGGTGAGGTACATACCAAATGGGGCTTTGTATTCAATCATGGGCCTGATAAGGGAGAAGTATAGTGGTACAATGACCTCCTGTGATCTGGATGGAAAACCCTTCCCGATAAGGTGGTCAAGATAGAAAGTCTTTCAAACCACTTTGGCAACATGGGTGTCAAATGAGATGTCACTATCTACATGTGTCCGCAGGTGTCTGATTTGTATTCTGTGCTCAGTGGGTTGCTGTCTATGTATCGATTTGTGTGTACTTTGTCCCTCCCAAAGGGGATGACCACACATCAGTTGCAGTCAGTTTCAGGCCATGATTCCGGCACCAGCTAACTGTCTTTGTGATGGCATTCTGTAGGATGTGTGTGCTGGCTGATGTATTCGCATATGGTGCCTAAGTTGCAGTCATCTGCAAACTTTGTCAGCCACAACCCTCCTATGTTTGCTTTCACATCTGAAAAGTAAATGCCAAATAAGACGGGTCCCAGGACAGATCTCTGTGGGACACCACGTGTGACTGGCTTTGAATCTGACAAGGCACCTGCAATGTCGACGTCATGGGTTCTGTTTCCTAGCCATTTTGCAAACTATCCTCTGACATATGATTTGATATTTCAGCTGTTGAGCTTGTCTATGATGCCTGAGTGGGGTATTGTGTCAAAGGCCCTGGCCAAGTGCAGGTAGGCTGTGTGGACCGCGTAGCCCTCATCAATGGCCCTACTGACAGTATCAAAATAGTCAAACATGTGCAAAATGCAGGATCTGCCCTGTACAAAGCTGAACTGGGTGGGATCAAGGGTCTGTAGGTCACCAATGTCTCTGTTTAAGAGCTCCATAATGACTCTTTCCATAGCTTTGCAGACAAGGCTGGTTAAGCTTGTGTGGTGGTAGTCCCCAGGGTCTGTGGAGGCATCTCCTTTGCGGAGTGGGACCACTGTTGCTGTACACCAGTGTTCAGGTACATATCCTGTAGCAAGGCTAAGGTTAAATAGCATTTGTATATACGAGTTTAGCTCCTTCTGGAGTTCACATAGCATGCAACTGGGGATACCATCAGGTCCCAATGATGCTGTGTTCTTGTCTTTGCTGAGTGTGGCTCTCACATGGACATCTGAGATGACAGTGAGGTTACATTCATCTGTGATAACTATCGTCTGTTGGGGGTGAGGGAGGGGGAAAATTGCACTGAACCTGTCTGCCAGAATGTTGCCAATATCTGTCAGGTCACTGAAATATATGTTGTTGTGTACCAACTCAGAGCATATCTGAGGGTTCCCACCCAGGTGTCTGACATAACTGAAGAAGGCAGTGTGGTTATCTCTACTGTCTTTGGTGTTTATGTCTCAAAGTTGACCTTGGATGTCTTTATGAGAGAATGTAGCATTTTACTAGTGCTGCTCACAGCCGCCTTCCCTTTAGGAGATGTAGCTCTGTCTTGCATTAGTATCCGTTATCTGTTATACAGTCTGTTTATGGCTGGGGTCCACCAGACAGGCCACATTCCCTTGGTGGAGAGGGTCATGTTTCTGTTAGTGATTGCATGGTCCATGCTATCTCAGAGATGTCCGTAGAAAGTGTCTGTGAAGGAGTCACCATTGTGTGTTGTGGTGTCCACTGGCCCAGTGGGCTTAACGGATACCATCTCAGTCCAAAGAAGTGTGAAGTCAGCTTTTGAGGTGTATGTCACTATACTCTTTGTATTATACTAGCACTGACACAAGTGTAGACAATCTCCCAGAATCCATCAAACAAAACGGACATGCAAAATGTAACACTTCCACAAGAGGGGTAAGCATACTGGATGTGATAATCAGAAATATGTGTACTGGATGCCAAGATGAGAAGTGTATCCCTCACTGGTAAGACCAGACCATAGAGTAAGCACACTGTAGTTACACATCACGACCCCAGTCCCTGGCCAGACTACCACAGTGAAACACATGTATAAAGCATAGCTTGCACCCCTACAAACCAATGTGGAATCCATGAAAAGTCCTGTGCAGGTCCAGAATATGGGACACACTGCAGAACATGTTATACAGGCATACCAGGAACACAGCCAGGAGTACTTGGAGTCTGCAATCACAAACAACAAGACACAATGCCATACACCCAGGCATCTGGCATGCTGGACACCATAAATTACTAAACCATTGACGAGAATGAGGAAGCTACCACATGATAGATCTAACATGAAAAGTGAAGTAATCAGTGATCACTAGTATGGCAATAAAATGTGTCCACACATACAATCCACTAAGGCCAGGCAAAACAAGTAGAATCTGTAAATCCAGTGGCAATGTGACACCTGTCCCAAGTACACACACAACAACAACTCACCCCAATAAATACAAATGTATGTGATAGACGCAACCAGGTAGCCAAACCGGGGCCTGAGCACCCCCAAATCAGTACTGTCAAAACTAGTCAGGAGGACAAGGTAACCACATACACCACAAACCCAGTCCCACATAGACCTACAACGACTGTAAACCAAACACATAATCACAAAAACATTCCCAGAGGCCCTAATTACAAACACACAACACCAACACAAGCCTCCAAAGCAGACACCCAATAAAACAAACTCCAGACATAGCACATGTAACACATAGTACACAAAGTTGGTGTGCCAAACAGTCACAGGACAGAAGGAGAAACAACATGCCTGATACAGTTGTAATAGGTGACTCCATAGTGAGACATGCTGCTGTCCCAGGGATGGCTTGCACCTGTTACCCATGAGCGTCTGGATATTGCCTAAGGCTTTTGCAAACTACAGAGATCCTCCCGTAGGCAAGGCTGAAAAGAGCAACCCACCACCATAGAAAACAAAACTGGAAAGAAACAGAAGGGTAATGCTGATCAATGCCAGATGTGTAAACCTCAATATGCATGCTCCTGAGGCCCTCCCCAGTATGGAGAACATTGATGTCAGTCCAGTGATACACACCTGCTGCAAGCCTCGTGACAGCACAACAGCACTACCAGGTAATACCACATATCATGTGTTATGGCCACAAAACCTGTAACAAAACATAAAAGGAGGGTGAGTATCCATATTCAGTACAGACAGCCATACGTCCAGTTAACCGACAATGCCTATGTCATTGCAGTCCACCCATGTGCAACTACCTGTACGCAAGACTGCTGTACAGTCTGTATCATGCTACAGACCACACTCTCACACACAGGAACCCCACCCCACTGTCCTGAAGACAGTGGACAGGATGAATGTGCCACCAAATACAAAACAAGGTACACACAATTTACCACATAGGTGGTAAACCATTATGTGTGGAAGGAGTAATCAGGGACCTAGTGACACAAGTGGACAGTCACCTGTCATGTGACAGCCACATCGCCAATTTGTCTAGGAAGACTGTCTATATTGGACACTGTATCATGAAAGGAGTCACATCTAAGTCAACAAAGGTCATTGTGCCCCTATACTGTTCCCCTATCAGACCATATTGTATTACAATGCCTCATTTGGGATGTACATTACCTGGCTCCTGCAGCAGTTAGAAAGACCTCAAAGGTACCTCAGCAAGATTCATAAAGGGTCTCAACTATATCTCATATGCCACCTGGCTGTAGACACCACAGCCAAATGCAGTCACATACTGCCAACACAGAGGCATTGTATGTCTGTTGTACAAGTCCATGTCCAACACAGAAGTAATGGACATGCTCCACCCCAGAAAACCCAAAGCCATCAGAGCTGTGTGAGTCAGAGATGTCAACCTTAACACATAATCAAATAGGATGTGCTGGAGGGACAGATACCTAACCCTGAGTCTCTCCACACCCTGGAACAGAATACCACTACATGTTAGGCAGAGCCCCTCACTGACACTCTTCAACAGGAAGTTAGCAAAATGGATGGATAATTGTAGATGTACACTGGGGGTCTTTACTGTGTCATGTCCAGACAGAGGCACAGCTAAGTAAAATCATAAGTGGCCATAATATCCACATAGCAAGGGGTGGCAAAAGCCACACGCACTGTGGCTATGCTTACAAATGCCCTAGGGTGGATAGCCTAGTATGAACCCATGAACGTACTATGATACAAATTGTACGGAACACTAAGGATAACTCCAAGGCTGCTGCAACTGATGGTAGTAAGCGTGTTGTGAATTCCTGGATATGCTCTGGATCACACAAATATTACAAACAACATACCAAACACACACACGTATTGCCAACATACATCCTGACAGGTGCAGTGCAAACCCCCCCCCCATAATGCCAAATATCTTTCCCAGCAGATCGCTGCCTCCCTGACATTATGTCAGCCTTACCACAGGATATGTACCCAAAGAGCAGTGTACAACTACAGTGGGTGTTCTCAAGAAAGGTGTCACCTGAATGGATACTAAAAACAACCACCACAGATTCCTGAGAAGCTTGGTCTGCACAGCTATGGTAAGGATCAGCATGTACCACAGACATAACTATATTGGGGATCTATTGACACCCGACCCTAGCCAGTGTGGGTTTATGAAGTGCAGACCCCGCCCCTAAGCATGTGTGACTCAGTTGAAACAGTGATTGAGGTCACTGATGAGGGCAATGTGGCCCACACAGTGTAGCTGGACCTTGCAAAGCCTTCCATACAATACCCTACGTGTTCAATATAGATATGCTCACCAGCTTAAATATACACACCAATGTCACTAGAGGGGTTGCAAACCAGACCAACGACAGAACTGACATGGCCAGACATGCTGTAGCCATGTCAGACTACAAACCACATATAACAGGCATCCCACAAAGCTTGGTCCTGGGACCTTTCCCGTCTGGTATATATGCCCCATAGGTACAGGCCAACATGTAAGGACTGTGCCTGAACATGTTTGCAGAGGACTACAAACCGCCTAACATATCTGACACTCCAGCTGACACAAGCGTACCACAAAAGGGCCACATAGAAACAGACAACCGGTGCCATAGCCATGTCAGCATGTGAAATGGAGACAACTGTATAGTCAACCTCTGTGGATATACAGTAAGTGACCACCAATTACCACATAGGTGTTAACCCATTATATACATCACATGTAATGTCGAACCTGGGTACACAAGGGGATAGATATCCTGCATAGGACAAACATGTGGCTGTAGTGTTAACAGAAACAATCCATATACCAACCTAATCATGAAGGTTATGACATCTAGATAACGGGAGGTCATTGTGGTTCTGCAGTTATCCTTCATCAGCATTACAAATGACCACAACAGCCTCTGTGGGGTGTACCTCAGCAGACACCTCCATCAACTGTAAGGTCCACAACAGTACCTCACCAGGAGTATCAAAGAGCTTGAACACATGTAATGTGTTGCCTGATTAAACAGAGTGCAACTCCACACACTGCCATGCTGGCCACCCAGACGCAAGCTGTGCCTGATGTGGAAAGCCATGTCCAAACTGGAATCAATGAACATGCTGCACCTTGTACAATCTGAATGGCAGCGAGCTATGCACATGAGGGACCTGAACCCCAGCACTGACATACATAGGACAAGCTGTACTGCATTATCCATAACACAGAAGCCACCCCCACGCATGAGTAAACTACCAGTACAGGTTATCCATGGAGTCACTCATTGATTCTCCTCATCAGGAATCTTAATGAGTGGATGGGAGATGGTAGGTTTACCCTGGGTATCAATGTTATGTCACAGGTAGACAGAGGCACAGTATACTACACAAGACATATGTCATGGCAAACTACACTTACAATGTGTCAAAGGACAAACACACTCTCAGACTAGCATTAGAAATGGCCTAGGGAACATCGGTAGTGTTTGCCAATGTACACCTATGTTGTGGAATACACTACTGATGTTGGATGAGGCTGTTGTAAGTAGTTCATATCCGAACATAATGCAACATGGTCAGATAGGTTCATAGGTTTATACTAGGCTATCTGCCCTGAGGCAGGTATAAGCCCAGCCCAGAGTTTTGTGGCGTACGCCACCCCTTATATGGAAACAATACTGTGCCCATTAGTTTGTTGTGCCTCTGTCCAGCAGTGGCACAGAGACGGTCCCTGGGGTAAACCTATGATCTCCCATCCACAGGTAAAGATTCCCCTTGAACAGAGCCAGTGAGGTGCTCTGCCTCACATGGACTGGGATTATATTCCACAGCATAGGGAGTCTCTGAGTGATAAATCTATCCATCCAATATGTCCTTCGTATATCCCTGCTAAGGTTTAAGTCACTTGCCCTACTGGTTCTGGTGGATTTGGTGATTTTGAGGTGGAGCATGTCCATTACTTCCTGGTTGGACATGGCCTTGCATGTCAGGCACATGTCACCTCTGGAGTGTCTTCAATCTGGCAGCATATGACAGATGTTGGAGACCCTTCATCCTTTTGGTGGGGGACTTTTGGGGTCTCTCTGATTGCTGCAGATGTCAGGTGAGATACATCCAGAATGGGGCATTGTACTTGATCATTGGTCTGATAAGTGCACAGTACAGGGGAACAATGACCCCACTAGATCTGGATGTGAATCCCTTCCTGATCAGGTGGGCAATGTAGAAGGTCTGTCTAGCCACGTTAGCAATGTGAGTGTCAGGAGAAAGGCCACTGTCAACCTGGGTCCCCAGGTCCATGATAACCTCCTCTGTGCTTACAGGATTGCCACCTATATGGTAGCTTGGGGTTACCTTGCTTTTCCCGCAGGGTATGACTATACATGTTTTGGCATTTAACGTCAGGCCATGGCTCTGGCACCAGCTATCAGTGTCCGTGAGTCCCTTCTGAAGGATATCCGTGTCTGATGCACTGTCCACTATGGCACCCAGTTTGCAGTCATCTACAAACCTTGTCAGCCAAAGTCCTCCCATGTTGGCCTGTACCTCTGAGAAGTAGATGAACAATAGGAGGCCAAGGACTGAGCCCTGTGGGACACCACTTGTGACCAGCTTGGAGTCTGACATAGCACCAGCAACTCTAACCCTGTGGGTCCTGTCCTTAAGCCAGTTTGCAACCCATCTTGTGACATATGGGTTTACATTTAGGTTGGTAGGTCCTTCTACAATACCCAAGTGGGGTATTGTGTCGAAAGCCTTTGCAAGGTCAAGGTAGGCTGTATGGACTGCCCTTCCCTCAGCAATGGCCTTAGTGACTGTTTTGAAGAAGTCGACCAAGTTCAAAAGGCATGATCTGCCCTTGACCAAGCCAAACTGGGTCGGGTCCAATGTCTGCATGTCCCCTATGTCTTTGTTTATGAGCTCCATTATGATCCTCTCCATAGCTTTGCAGACTAGACTTGTTAAGCTTATGGGGTGGTAATTACCAGGGTCCATAGAGGCACCGCCTTTGTGCAGATGTGCACAACTGGACCCTAACCAGGCTGTTGTGCACACCATGGAAATGTAAAGCAGTGATAGGACTAAAGCCCAGGATACTGACCACCACAGTGAAAGTACTGAACCACTACACTATAGAGTACTACAGTGTTAGGTCAGTATAAACGGATGTTGACAATTGTGTGCAAAGTATCCCATGCAAAACCTGCAGGCACAGTATACTCCCTGTTGTGTTTACACAAAAAGCATTTGGACAGTAACTACACAACATGGCACAGAACACACAACCATAAACTGGAGGTATTTGTTGAAGGTCACACTCATCCACAAATGTGATGGGCTGCAGAGTTCAACATATGGAAAGCTCACACTGGGCATGCTCACACACTTAGATAAATGAGACATCTTTCACACAACATGCCATGGGAAGGCTGAACTGGGCATGCTCAAACACTTAGTCCAAATGTTACTCTTAGCAACTGTGAAAACACACCAGAGGATGCTCATCCCCCTTTCTAGACACTGATCATGTCAGCACCCTATAAGTATATCAGGAGAAGAGGAATCTCCCAGTAATCCGAATAGCGCGCTCTGCTAATGCGTCTGTCTCTAGTGTCATAACATAGTTAGGTAGGGGTTTGAATTCAGCAAGTGTGTGTGAAGGGGGGTAAGTGTGTGTGTAAGTGTGTATGAAAGGAACATCCTTCTTGGCAACTGTGTAAACACACCACAGGATGCTCATTCCACTTTCTAAACTCTGATGATGTCAGCACCCTATAAGTGTAGTATATCAGGAGAAGAGGAATCTCCCAGTAATCCGAATAGTGCGCTTTGCTAACGTATCCATCTCTAGTGTCATAGCATAGTTAGGTAGGGGTTTGAATCCAGCAAGTGTGTGTGAAAGGAACATCCCTTTTGGCAACTGTGTAAACACACCACAGGATGCTCATTCCACTTTCTAAACTCTGATGATGTCAGCACCCTATAAGTATATCAGGAGAAAGAAAAGCTCCCAGTAATGCGAATAGCGTGCTCCGCTAATGCGTCTGTCTCTAGTGTCATAATATAGTTAGGTAGGGGTTTGAATCCAGCAAGTGTGTGTGTAAGTATGCATGAAAAAAACATCCCTTTTGGCAACCGTGTAAACAAACCACAGGATGCTCATTCCACTTTCTAAACTCTGATGATGTCAGCACCCTATAAGTATATCAGGGGAAAGGAAACCTCCCAGTAATGCAAATAGCACACTCTGCTAATGCATCCATCTCTAGTGTCATAACATAGTTAGGTAGGGGTTTGAATCCAGCAAGTATGTGTGTACGTGGGTCACCTTTAGATGCCCGACAACGCGTTTGGCCGACACGGAATCAGACGGGACGAGAATACCGACAATGCAGATGACCAACAAGGTGAGAACCCGACGGACTCAGTAAGTGTGCGATCGAGTGAGGGATTTAGTGTTAGGGAGCGGACAGGTAAGTGTGCGATAGTGAGGGACTGTGGGTGTAGGAGTGAGTTAGGGTTAGGGTGCAGGTAGGGTGTGTGTGCGATAGTGAGGGACTGTGGGTTTAGGGGTGGGTAAGTGAGTTAGGGTTAGGGTGCAGGTAGGGTGTGTGTGCGACAGTGAGGGACTGTGGGTTTAGGGGTGGGTAAGTGAGTTAGGGTTAGGGTGCAGGTAGGGTAAGTGTGCGGTAGTGTCGGACCTTAGGGTTAGGGTTTGGGTTAGGGATAGTGCATATGTTATGTAGTGTACTGTGTTGTTTACGTGTAGTGTGTTGGTGTAATGGTTTTCGGTGTTTTGCATTGTCGGCGTTTTTTGTTGTCGGTCTTTTGGTGTCGGTCATTAGTGTGTCGGGCAAATGCGATTTCGAGGTTTTAAAGGTGATCCGTGTACGTATGCATGAAAAAAAATCCCTTTTGGCAACCGTGTAAACACACCACAGGATGCTCATTCCACTTTCTAAACTCTGATGATGTCAGCACCCTATAAGTATATCAGGGGAAAGGAAATCTCCCAGTAATGCGAATAGCGTGCTCTGCTAATGTGTCCGTCTCTAGTGTCATAACATAGCTAGGGAGGGGTTTGAATGTGGCAAGTGTGTGTGAAGGGTGGTAAGTGTGTGTGTAAGGAGCATCCTTTTTGGCAACTGTGAAAACATACCACAGGATGCTCATTCCCCTTTCTAAACTCTGATGATGTCAATACCCTATAAGTATATCAGGAGAAAGAAAACCTCCCAGTAATGCGAATAGCGCGCTCCGCTAATGCGTCTGTCTCTAGTGTCATAACATAATTAAGTAGGGGTTTGAATCTAGCAACTGGCAAGTGTGTGTGAAGGGGGGTAAGTATGTATGACAAAAATATCCCTTTGGGCAACTGGGAAAACACACTACAGGATGCACATACCCCTTTCTAGATGATATCATAATTATTTATGGCTTTTGATTACAGACATGCCACGTGTGTTTTGCCCACACAGAATGCCCATGTGTGTGGGTTGTCTCTCACAATAATGCATGACATTGATTAAACCAGTTATGGCAATGCACACATGATGTATGTGTGTGCCAAATACACATATGTACCTGTGACCTTCAATAGTTACCATGTGTGATGCCTGCCACATGTGAATACATGGTATTTGCACAGGGTAACATTATGACTGTGGTCTTCTGTGCAGGTGCTGCATGTGGGATGTGTATATACAGTGTGAGATGTAGATGCTATCAGCCTAGTAGTGAGGATACACACCTGGTCTGGGGCATATAGTCTACCTGTTGTTGATGAACAGGTGCTGCATGTTTTCACCTGTTGTGGGAGTGGTAAGACGTTATTCCATAGCAATGCAGTGACCGCATGCTAAGAACCGTCCAGCTAGGGTGTTGTAGCTACAGTAATTCATTAGCATTCAGTAATATGTCAGAATCCCTGGTGAGGGTCTGATGCCAACCAAGGTCAGGGTTCTACCAGCCTGTGTCACTTGCTCAGTGATCCCTTCCATGTTCCCTATCATGCATCCCAGTGAGGGACATCCCACATCAGCTGTGGTGGCATGGACAATGACTGAGTCATATGTGTCCATGCATCTGACTGACCTGTATGCTTGTGTTATGGGGTGGACCATAGTGTCCCATGAGCATATCACTGTGACCTACACCTTGTCCAGCCTGGTGAGCATGTCCTCACTGTAGTGGACAATAAAGGTACCTAACACAACTGCAGCAGTAGTGTTGTATAGCTGTACAGACTGTGCTTGTTTGGCACACAGGATTTGTGTACTATGTGTTATGCATGCTGTGTGCAGGCCTAACGTATGCCTGTGTGCCAGCTGCAGAGGTGTCTGCCAGTCATGCAGGATGCTATCCTTAGGCTCCACAAATGGCCCGGTGTGTTTCCATGCTTGTATTGCTGTCAGTGTAGGTCCACATCAGACTGGTATTGCTGTCACTGTAGTATTTCATGCCACCTGACAGGTTATGCCAGTACTAGGTTCAGAGTGCTTAGTCCACAGTTTGGCCATGTGTTGCCATGTCATACATGTGTTGTACATCCATGGGTAGGGGATAGGGTTGACTGTGTACATGTGGCAGCTGTGACATTACTACATGACTCACATATTCCACAACTGTACCATAGAGGTGACTGACAACTGACCTTTGCACATGCTACCATAGTATTGAGATAGCATTGGTGATTAACAGCACATAGGGCCAATGGTGAACAAGATACATAGGTCCATAGGTTCATACAGGGATGTCTGCCCAAGGCATTTATCCACCTAGCCAGAATGTGTGTGGCTTTCAACATGCATTGTAAATCTATCTTGCTATGCCCTTTTCCAAGGTTAGTATACTGTGCCTCTGTCTAACAGTGACACATAAGTGATACCCAGGGTAACCCTACAATGTCACATCCAGTCATTAATATCACTCTTGAAGATAGGCACTGAGTGACTCTGCCTAACCTCTATTGGGATAATATTCCAGAATGAAGGGAGCCTCTGAGGTATGAATGTGCCCCTCCAGCATGTCTTATGTATATCACTCCTGAGGTTCAAGTCTTTCCAGCGTGTATCCTGATGGGATCTGGATATTCTGAGGTGTAGCATGGCCATTAAGTGAGGGTTTGACATGGCTTTATATGTGAGGCACAGATTGCCTATGAAGAGGCAGTATGCCACTGAGTAGAGCTGCTGTTTCTTTAACCAGTCAGTATGTGGCATCTGTTGGAGCCCTTTGATCCTCTTGTCGAGGTACGTATGTGGTCTTTCCAGTTGCTGCAGGGGTCTGGTAAGGTGCATGCCAACAGGGTCATTATAGTCAATTATGGGCATGATGAGGGAGTAAAGGGGCACAATGTCCTCCCCTGATCTACATGTGGATCCCATCATGATGATGTGGCCCATATAAAATGTTTTCCTAACCACTTTGTCCATGTTGTTGTCAAATGGTAGAATGCTATCAACCTGTGCACCCCAAGGTCCATAATTCCTTTGTCTGCACTTAATGGATTAACACATATGTGGCACTTTGTGGTCACCTTGTGTTTGACAAAGGGGATGACTATACACTTTTTGTCATTCACCTTGAGGCCATGGCTGTGGCACAGGTCGTGTGTTTGCAAGAGGCCCTTTTGGAGGATGCGTGTGTTAGCTGGAGAGTTGATTATGGCATCCGGTTTGCAGTCATCTGCGACTTGCTCAGCCACAGTACTTCCATGTTGGCCTGTACCTGTGATAAATATATAATGAACATGACAGCTCCCAGGGCTGAGCCTTGTGGGACACCACTTGTAACTGGTTTGAGGCTGACATGGCCCCAGCAATTGTAACCATGTGTGTTCTGCCCTTGAGCCACTGTGCAATATCCATAGTGACATAGGGGTTAATATGTACACTGGTGAGCTTCCCTAGAATGCACAAGTGGGGTATTGTATCAAAGGCTTATGCAAGGTCCAGGTAGGCTGTGTAGACCTCCTTCCCCTTGACAGTGGCCTTGGTGACTGTTTCAAAGGAATCAAACAGGTTTGAGAGGCAGGATCTGCCGCTAACAAAGCCAAACTGTGTATGGTGACATGTCTGTAGGTCCCCAATATCTATATATGTGAGGTTCATGATGATCCTTGCCATAGCTTTGCAGACTAAGCTATTCAGACATATGGGGCGAATAGTGTCCAGGATCCGTTAAGGCACCACCTGAATGTAGAGGGACCACTGTTGCTGTACGCCACTCTTTGGCCACATATCGTGTAGTAAGGCAGGGATTGAATAGTAGTGTTATTTCTGGGTGTAGCTCTTCCTGTGGTTCATGTAGGACACAGCCTGGGACACTGTCTGGTCCCATTGATGCAGTGTTTCTTGCTTTGGAGAGGGCAGCTCTTACCTGAGCATCTGTGATGTCAGGGGGGGCAGCACTCTGCTGGGAGACATATTTCCCCTTTTGGTGTGGTGGGGGGGGAGAAGGTAGCAGTGAACCTGTCCACTAGGATGATGGCAATGTCTGTGTGTTTTGTATTTTGTGTGACATCTTGGATTACCTCTGAGCATATCTGGGTATTACCACCCAGGTTCCTAACATAACTACAGAAAGCCTTGTGATTATCCTCAGGGGCTTGTGGAATCTTCCCTCAAAGATGGCCTTAGACAATCGTATGAGTGCCTGTAGTTGTCTTCTAATACTCATCAGTGATGCCTTCACATTTTGGGAGTTAGTTGTATCATGTAGTGGCTTCATCCTTCTATTGTATAGTTTGTTTATGGCTGGTGTCCAGCACACAGGACGTCTGCCTTTGGAGGATTGGGTCATGCTTTCATATGTGGTTGCATGATCCATGCATTCCTGAATGTGTCCATAGAATGCCTTTATACAGGTATCTGCAGTCTGGTCCATATTTTCAACAGGCCTGTGGCCTTTGAAGGTTTCCACATCATTTATGAGGGGTGTGAACATGCTTGACATGAGCTGTTGACTGACGTCCCGCCCTCCAGACTGAGCAAGGTGAGGGTCACATTTAGCTACCTGTCGGGTGATAGAATATGCCACATAACACAGGCACACAGGTCACTCCACAGCAAGTACAAGTATGAGGCAGTCATTATCCATGCTGGTGCAAACAACCCAAGACATACCTCCCTGGACCACATGGAAAGAGACACAGAGGTGCTCTTACAGCACCCTCTCAAACTCAGGACTCCCACACAGCCTTCATGCTCACACAGGAGAGTATAGATTTATCTGCAAACACCATCATACTGGGTGACGTCAGCTACCCAAACATAGACTGTGAACATTACACAAGCCACAATACCCAAGCTCTAGGGTTCCCATAGATCAGACACTCTTTAGCTATGGAACAGGTAATCAACCTTCCCACAAGAGGGGCAGATATACTAGAGCTGATCATCACAAACATGAGTACGAAATGCTCACCACTAGAAGTATATCCCTCATTGTTGCAATCGAACCATATACTAATCACACTGGAGTACTGGATCCCCCACATATGCAAACCTCAAACACATCGATGTGTGTGTGGGAAATGCCCCTATTAGCAACTGTGACAGTACACTACAGGATGCAGATTCCACTTTTGAAACACGGATGATGTCAGGACTCTGTAACCATATTACCTGAATTAAAGTCCTCCAGTAATTCGTATAGTGCGCTCTGCTAATGTGTTTTTCTCCGGTGTCATAACATAGTTAGGTAGGGGTTTGAATCCTGCAAAGGGAATGTATGTGTGTTAGTATGAGTGGGGTTTGTGTGTGTGCATAAGGCTGGGAGGGATAAGTGCCTTTTGCCAACTGGGAGAACACACTACAGGGTGCACATCCCTCCTCCTACACACAGATGATGTCAGCACCCTCTAAGTACAACATTAGAAAGAATTTTGTCCACTAATGCAAATAGCACACTCTGCTAATGTGTCTGCCTCTACTGTCATAACACAGTTAGGTAGGGGTTTGAATCTTGCAAATGGAAAGTATGTGTTTTACTGTGGATGTGGTTAGTGTGTGTGCACAATGGTGGTGGTGGGATGTAGCTTTTGCCAAATGGGGCTATGCACTGCAGGGTGCACATTTCCCTTAACAAGCAGTGATGTTGACAGCACCCTATACAAACAAAACTACAAAAGAGAAGGTGGTGGTACCAATAACACATGTAAGGTAACACTTCTTTAAGTAATGTCTACAACACATAACGAACAATCCTTTTACTCTATACAAACAACATGACAACAGACAACTGCCAGTACTCAGTATAGTGTTACATGCTACTGTAACACGCACATGTACCAGAATATACCTAGATAGTGTTTTGAAGCCTGAATGTGGCAAGTGTGTGGATGTGGGATGTGTCTGTGTGTGCATTTCCGTATGGGAAACATGTTTGATGTGGCAATCAGGGTACCACAGTACCTGATGCACATTACACCTTTGAACTAATGAGGTTGCCTGCACCCTGTGAGTACAGGTAGAGAGGAGGAAATCGGTAGTAATCAACATAGTGCACTTCTCAAATGTGTACCTGTCATGTATCGACAGCTACTCATGTAGGGTAATAAATAATGGGAATGGCAGGTGAGTGTGTGCATGTGTGGGGGTAGCAGGGTGTGTGTAAATGCATGTGTGACAGAACAGATACATATAGCTGAATCTACATAACAGCACATGATGTGCATTCCCATAGTCAATGGTAGCATGTGATGGTGTGCAGCTGGTACACTTTGGAAAGTAGTATGGGTGCAGATAACAATTGAGGATATTCATACAGTTACTGCAGCAGGACTGCTGGGATATACACACAATCATAGTGGAACAGTGAACAGTTACCAACATGTTACTACTTATACACATCCATGTAGTCACCCTGTGCATCAGCAATGTGTTTACCTGTTCCTGCACCAATGTTGTAGTATGCAGGAGGTGGCACATTGTCATCATATGCACAGGGTGTGGGTTAGGTATGCCCAAGCCAGCCACTGGTAACACCAATTGACATGTGTGTGTATGTGTGTTTGTGAGGGGCAGCAGTACAGGGTGGACCGGTGTTGGTGCAGTGTGTGTGTGTATGTGTTTGCCCTAGGTGTTAGATTTCTGCATGTGTGTAAGCACGCACACAGTCCCACATAATGGCTGTCATGTACAGGGTTTTGTGGACAGCCACAGACTGCACCTGTCAGGTCATCCAGATCAGTGTCTATGGGCACAGACACTGTACCTGTGCCTGGCAGGGGTGCTACGGGCCATATCCGGTACTAACCCAGACTGGGTACTGTCATCAGAAGCGGGGGGTGTTGACTGGACACAGTTCCCTGTTGGGACTGTCCAGAGCCACGTGCACGTGGTCTCCTGGGGCGTCCTGATGACAGCACATACCCAGCATTGCTGGTGCTGGCACTTGAGGTGCATGAGTGGGCCTGTTGTCATCCGTGGCCACTGCCAGCTGGTGCTGTTGCTGGCATATGGCCACGTCGACGTTGCAAACGCACACCATCGCCCTGGCCCATGGACATCTGGTTGTGGAGCAGCTGTTGTATGTCCCCACAACGTCTGTCAACGACATCTGTGCAGTTACGGATAGCATTCGCAATGTCACGCATGCTGTCTGTCATGGCTGTGCGACATGCTCTCAGCTCCCTCAGACCCTGTCTGGTGTACCTTTCCATACGTGCCTGTGCCTGCATAACAGTCCGAACACAGAACGTATGCACACCACTTATTTATCCTGTCCAGTGGACTACAGATACAGGCACATTGTATAACATTAGCAGGAGGCTACTGCAGCACAGGGCAGATTCACATGAAGGCAAGGCATCTGTGGTCATCAGTGTTAAGATGCACATTCACCAAATGCACAGATATTGGCAACATTGTTGCAGACAGTTTAGGTGCAGGTACCCCCCCCCCATTCTCCTATACAAGTGGAATTAGTTATGACAGATGACTGTAACCTCCCTATCCTCTCACATGTCCAGGTGAGGGCCACCCTCAACATTGCAGAACACACAGCATCACTGTTATGAAATGGTATCCCTGGATGTGTGCTACGTTCACCCCTGGAGGACATAGCACCACATGACAGACTGATATTAATCCCTGGCCATACTACAGGATATGCACCTGAACAGTGCCATACATACACAGTGGTCCCACACCAATGAGGAGTAACCTCTACTGACCCTGGTAACTACTGCATCATATGCACAACTGGCCTTGTGTTCTAAGCTATGGATGTTCTAGGTATGGGCAACATGTACAGCAATATTACATATGTATATATTTTAGGACTATGTACACACAACCTATCTCAAGGACATACCTATAGATAGTGAACTATGATACATTTGGAGGTGTCACAGTAAACACAGTATTAACCTGCTACTTTGCATTACCTGTGTTTGTGGCAGCTGTTGCTGTGTCAGTGGTGCTGCTTGCTGCTTGCTGTTTGCTGCTGCTGCTGCTGGTTTTGCTGCTGGCTGTCTGTATATATTTTTTATTTCTCTCTCTGTCTCTCTCTCTCTCTTTCTCATTAGGTTTTGTGCAATGACTGTATTGCATGTGTGGAGTGTGGGTACTGGATGCTTTTGTAGGTATCTGCATAGGTCCATGTGATGGCCTCTGCACCAATTGTAAGGCAGCATTGACTAATTGCATACAGCCAGTTGTGTACTGATTGCATGTCTCACTGTGATTTCAGGACAGTGCTATAAAAGGGTATGTGAGATAGGCATTGCCCTTTCAGATTGTAAGGGCATGGACCATGCTGGTATGCTGTTGACATTGTTCTGTGAGTGTGAAGGTTAGTACATCTCTCATGCTTCATGCTGTGTTGTGAATTCAGGTTGCTGCATTTCTCTCGCCTGTTCCCTGTAGTGAGTGTGTATGCATACTGACACCTACAACTATATTTCATATGTATTGCTATATATACATATGTGTACATATACATACTTTCATATATGTACATTAGCTGACAATATTGGGTACAAGCTAACAATTTGCAGGTAACACACCAAACAGCCAGTACTTCTCCAGCGATTCTCCTTTATTGTCAAAGACCTGGTACCTCAGCAATTCGCCTTCAAGGATCACAACTTACTGCTGCACAATGGCAGTTTTATATATGCATTGATTAAACAATCAATTAATTAATTAAATAATTAATTCCAAAAAAAAGGAGGAAAAAAGACTTATGTACATATTTAAAGTGATCTCACAATAATTCCTAAATAAATATTCATATAAATAAAATTATACATTTTACATTCATTATATATTCCAATTATATATTGTTATTAATAAATTCATATGTAAATATAAATATGTTCAATGATCTCAGCACGAGAATATTAGTTCAAATATCAATTCAAAAAATAAGTCACTGGAAAAGGTACGGCTTGGATCCAATTCTCAAATAAACACAGCAACATGAAAAGCACATAACCAAGTAACACACCAAACAGCCAGTACTTCTCCAGCGATTCTCCTTTATTGTCAAAGACCTGGTACCTCGGCAATTCGCCTTCAAGGATCACAACTTACTGCTGCACAATGGCAGTTTTATATATGCATTGATTAAACAATCAATTAATTAATTAAATAATTCCAAAAAAGGAGGAAAAAAGACTTATGTACATATTTAAAGTGATCTCACAATAATTCCTAAATAAATATTCATATAAATAAAATTATACATTTTACATTCATTATATATTCCAATTATATATTGTTATTAATATTCATATACATTCGGAACTTGAATTTATCCAGTCCAGTTGCTAAACACTTCTTTGAAGCTCATGAGGGGAAGTCAGAAAGTTTAAAATTCAGTGTTTTGGGAAAGCCTTTTTCTTGTAGGGGTGATAACATTTCTGATATTGGAGCTGGAAACTAGGATGATTTTGAAGTTTAACACTTTAAAACCTTTTGGTCTAAATTTAGAACTAGGCATTTGATGAATTATATATTATATTAGTTCATTTCATTGAATATATTTGGAAATAAAATAAATAAATAAAATAACATATTTATATTTATATATGAATTTATTAATAACAATATATAATTGGAATATATAATGAATGTAAAATGTATAATTTTATTTATATGAATATTTATTTAGGAATTATTGTGAGATCACTTTAAATATGTACATAAGTCTTTTTCCCTCCTTTTTTTGGAATTAATTATTTAATTAATTAATTGATTGTTCAATCAATGCATATATAAAACTGCCATTGTGCAGCAGTAAGTTGTGATCCTTGAAGGCATGCGAGGTACCAGGTCTTTGACAATAAAGGAGAATCGCTGGAGAAGTACTGGCTGTTTGGTGTGTTACTTGGTTATGTGCTTTTCATGTTGCTGTGTTTATTTAACAATTTGCAGGGCTGTTTCTGTTAACACTACACTAGTATGGGAATCCAGTAATTGGGACAGTAAAAGTCTGCCTGACATGCTTTGGGTAGTACACATACTACATTGCCTTTATCTTCATTCCTACTATTACATGTTCTACTTATTTAGCACTATATTCCTGTATGAGAGTCATGGCTTACTGGTAGGTCATACAGACTAGTGTTACAATGGTCTTGTGGTAGGGCCTACTAGTATGCTTATATTTTGCTTTCAAATTGAGTATAGGGCCTATCAATCAGAGTGCTGGGGGCACCTTTAAGCAGTTAAAGGGGTTAGTAGGTCTCACAGGAGCCAGGCTGTGTTGCAGATTCTGGTTGCTGCATGTATCTTCACTGTTTCCTGTAGTGAGTGTGTATGGATACTGACACCTACCACTATATTTCATATGTATTAATATATATATATATATATATATATATATATATATATATATATATATGTATGTATGTGTACATATACATACTTTCATATATGTACATTACCTTACATTATTATGTACAAGCTAACAATTAGCAGGGCTGTTACTGTTAACACTAAACTAGTATGGGAATACAGTCGTTCAGGCCTTACAAATCTACCTGACATGCTTGGGGTAGTACACATCCTATATTACCTTTATATTGATTCCTACTATTACATGTAATATTTATTTCAGCACTATGTTCTTGTATGAGAGTTATGTCTTAGTGATAGGTCATACAGACTAGTGTTACCAAGGTTCTGGGTTTGGAACTGACAGTAGGGATTTTTTCTTTAAAACTAAGTATAGGACCTGTCAATCAAAGCGCTGAAGGCACATTTACGCAGTTAAAAGAGTTATTAAGTCTCACAGTAGTCAGGCTGTGTTGTAGATTGTGGTTGCTGCATTTATTTTCACTGTTTCCTGTAGTGAGTGTGTGTGAATACTGACACCTACCACTATATTTCACATGTATTAATATATATATATATATATATATATATATATATATATATATATATATACATATGTGTACATATAATACTTTCATATATGAACATTACCTCACATTATTATGTACAAGCTAACAATTAGCAGGGCTGTTTCCGTGAACACTAAATTAGTGTGGGAATCCAGTAATTCAGGCATTAAAATCTACCTGACATGCTTTGGGTAGTACACATCCTATATTACCTTTCTATTGATTCCTACTATTACATGTTATATATATTTTAGCACTATGTTCTTGTATGAGAGTCATGGCTTAGTGGTAGGTCATACAGACTAGTGTTACCAAGGTCCTGGGTTCGAGACTGACAGTGGATATTTATTTTTCTTTCGAAATGAGTACAGGACCTGTCAATCAAAAGTGCCAAAGGCACTTTTAAGCATTTAAAACCAGGTCTGCGCTCGTTTGCGCGGAGCTCACGCATGCACACTGGCGTTTAGCTCCGCGCACACAAGCGCACACCCACGCTATTTTCTTTGAAAGAAAAGAAAAAGGGGTGACAGGAAAGTGGTGAAAAAGGGGTCACAAAGAGGGTAAGACAGTAGGGAAACAAGCTTGGTATTTGCAGGAAGGATGTAGGTGAGACCCATAGCTGCCCATGTCTTTCTCAGCAACAGCTGTGCATTTGTATGCAATTTGGCGTGACATTTGGAACCTTCCACCCCTGAGGGAGGTGTCAGGACAACATTAATACCTGTTGTACAGCCAATTGTAATTAACAGTTTCGATGTCCAGCGGACATGTGTGCAACATGGACAGCTATGTATGGGGCGTAATTTTTTTGTGGGTACAGAGTGCCCTTTTTTGTTTTTTTATCAGGTGAGAGTGGTATGTCAGGTGAGGTAGTCGGTATAGCTGGGGAGGTAGGTTGGGTAGGTTAACAGACAAGACAGACAAGACGCATACAGCGGCAATGTATGACACATGTGGGGGGGGTTACACAATTGACGGGGACGGAGGTTAGGATATCCATGGCACATGAGCCCACAGATGGCAACAGTGGAACTGATATCCCCACCCATAGGCAGTTGCCACTGTTCCTTCACAGCCTAGGACGGGGCTGTGCTGGGGGCTGTGCAGGCGGGACAACGGGCAAGCCCGTAAGCTGTGCCACCCAGGCCTCAAGCTGGCATAGGGGCCCAAGAACAGAGTCTTGGATCTCCCTTCGCACCACAGACCGGACACCTTGGAGGGTGAGTGGACGTGCTCCTCCAGCCATGCTTGCAGAGGGGGGACGGGCCCCATCCCCTGCAGTGCTTCCACCCGAAGGTGGCATAGGGCCACCGGAGGAGGGTCCAGCCTGGGCACTAGTGCCAGGTGCAGTCGCCAGCTGAGGTGGGAGAGGTGGGTCCGCTGGGACCTGCCTTCCCAAGCGTTCTAGGTTTGTGTGTATGTTATGTTAGTTTGGGTTAGTGGCATATTATTCCATTCAGATTAGTTGTAACAGCATGCATTGCTATTCCCATTAAACAAACACCCAGATATTAACACCATTGAACAACGGGCATATCAATATCACATGCATTGTTTCAACAGAAATACACAATTGAACAACATGCAGGGTTGATTAATGGCAAGAGGCCATCAGGTTTGCCGGTTTGCAAGTATGACCAGGGCACATGCAACAAGAGACATGCATATATTTTTGAAACAGGACAAATGTCCATGGTTAATGAAGTATTCACATACCAATATTTAGTGTTTTTTTTTAATTTGCAATTATAGGGTGGGGTGGAGAAAGAAAATGATGACACATTCATAAATTATACATTGATATACATTTGTAATAGAAACACAATTAACTTGTCGGTGATACTTTACAAATGATTCTTACTTGACTGTCATGCTAGACCTGTTACAGATACATCACTATCCTAGTTATTTTGAATTTGATCAGATACATCATCCTGCTACACTTTGATGACAGGGCAGGGGACACCTATGGATGTTTAGTATGTCAGAAATCATTCCTTCTATCTGCAAATCGCTGACTGTGATCACCATATACAGAGTTTGGCCTGAACATTCAAGAGTCAGACACACTGCAATCAGTTTGGGATGTTAAGTTTTAATTCCCACATGCATTTATTTCTGTAGAACCACACTGAAGCTTATATATTCAGGTGCTAATACTATGTTATTCATTGATACATGACCCTTTCTGTCACTCTCACACATCCTGCAATTTCACAGTTCAGGTTGGTACTTCTAGGCTTTGTTCACATATTAGACCTGTGGGGATTCCAACACTTTCCAGCAGCCTCACTTCTGTCATGATTCAGCATTTCAACAGGGATATATCTCACCTGTGATTACCTCAGCTTCTGAAGCTGTACTCTTGAGACTACTGCAGGTTATACTACATTTAATTAATGGTGGGACATCTGTATTACAGCACTGTTTATTTCTATCACTTACATTTCCTGTTTCACTTGCATACTGATGAACTTGTTGCAGCCATACCTGCAGACTTTTACTTGCTGCTTGCACATTCTATTACTTTTACTCAATACACTGCAGTGTTCTGCTACGTGCTACACTATAATATTTATTTACAAGTACTAGGTGGGGTTACTAACCTGCATGGTGGTGCAGCCGCACCAGTCTGCGCTCATGTGCCATTTGATTCGCAGAGCGGACACCTGCAGCTGTAATACAAAACAAGTAATATTGGAATACACATCTCCTTGGTATCAGCTAGTTGAATTCCTTACATACATAAGTAAAATGTAACTTACTCAGTAGTGGGGCGTTGGGCATATCCTGGCCTCCTGGATCCATTGGGTCAACTGGTCTTGCTTACGTCGCTTCAGGTCCGCATGGTGGTGACGGACCTGCTCACCAGTGCGTGGAATGTCAGTAGCACTGGTCAGATCATGAGCCAACTGGTCCCATGCCTCCGCCCTGTACGCTCCCCATGAGACCTGGCCCTGCATGAGTTGGGCCTCATGATGGTGAACTAGGAGCCAGACCATGTATCTGGACTCCTCAATGCCCCACCGCTGTGCTCGAAAGCAACGTCCCTCCCAAACTCCACTCATTCTGCCTGCAGGTCTATTCTACAATCGTTTATGCTGTGTATTCCCGCCTATGGGGCTTATATATGCCGATTTTCCCGCACATTTCTATGATTGGCCGGTTTAGAATTGTATCTACTTCACAGAAACTGCTTTATCATGCTCCATTTTGGCTTATATCCTATTTATATGCTATTTCTGCATTTCTATGTACTGCTGTCATGGCTTAGTGGTTTAGTACCTTGACTCTAGTGCATGGTATCCTGGGTTCGAATCTGACCACTGAGTTTTAAATTTTATGACTGTCTAGAAATGACTTCAGGACCTGTCAATCAATCATGCCAAAAGCACTTTTAAACACTTTAAAACCAGGTCTGCGCTCGTTTGCGTGGAGCTCATGCATGCGCACCGCCGGTTAGCTTGTGGGAGCGTCGTGCAAACGGTGTGCGCTGGGTTACACCTTAATTGGCTAGTACCACACATGTTAAACTCAGCACAGCTAGTTGCACACAGTTTGAGCCTGTTAAACCAGTCCTTAGCTATGGGCAAGCAGTTTGCAGTTTGTAAAACACTACTTAGCTACGGGCACTCTGTCTCACTGCAGTTTAGCTATCAGTACATTTCTAAATATTTTTATTATTGTATTACTTGAAAACATATGCTCCATTTCATTCCATTTTACAAAAGGGAATACTTTTACATTTGTACAATACTGTCAGGGGCCTTTTTAGTGCTTATTTACAAAAAAAAAAGGTTGTTGCGTGGGCTCAAACCTTGCCTGCCCTCAAGCCGACAACTCTACCGCTATGCTATTACTTCTTGGCTTGCTTTGCATATTTAGTTCTTATATCCTTTTCCACTGATCGCTAACTGCAGTTTCACTAGTAGCACACCCGTGCACACGAGCGCACACAGTAGCACACATTTACGGGGTTTAAAAAAAATAAAACAGATTTTATTTTCATTTTACAACATCTGTTCACTTTTTACATTGCTGGTCTGTGGGGGCATGTGTTGTGTAGTGTGGTTATTCACATTTCCATGGCTTCCCTCGTGGCTGTTTACTTTCAGCCATTCTAGACTTCTGGGGGCATGTCTACGGACACACCCCCTACTCTCTTACATGGACCGTGTAAGAGTTACGGTGTGATTCAGCATGCCTCATGCACCTCATGCATATGCATGACATGCTGACATCACACCGTTTAACTGCAGCCTCCGTGTAAGAGTTATAACTCTTACACGGAGGCTTCCTGAATCTGGCCCATTGTTTTTTTTCAAACACTTCATAATGTCCTTTCCACCTAGGCAGGAATTTATTCTTTGTTGTTGGAAAGAGGACCGATACTTTGTCCCTGACTGGAAATTTCTCAGTCAAGCATTTCTGTTGCAACTATATTGCTGGGCCAGCTGAGCTTGTCCTAACTGTTCTCTAACAATAGGCAAGGCACCAGATGCTCTTTCTTGTAATCCTGAAACATGAACAACACCACTCTTAAAGGGGGTAATATCTTCTTCCCAAGTCTCTTAGGCTCTACCGAGAATTCCTCTTGGCTGCCTTCCATATAACAGTTCAAATGGAGTAAAGCTAGTAAAAGACTGTGAAACTTCTCAGATAGCAAACTTAAAGTGAGTTAAAGAGAATCTCGAAATTTTCCCATCTTATCTATAGATTTTCTTGATATCAGTTTCAAAGTCTCAAACAATTCAGCAAGCCCATCTGTTTGGGGATTGTATACAGATTTATGAAACTGTGTTAAAGCTGACAAGGTGAGTGACATTGTTATAAGAAATTTGAGAGGAGGAAATGTGAGTAACAATTTGGAAATTAGAGAATATAATTGGATTATAAGTCTAGAAGCTGATAAATATACAGCTGTCAATGCAAATGTTAGTCTGAAAGCAATTTTAGTTAAAAAACAAATGCAATATAAATAAATAGGATGCTTTATGTCAGATCTTATTATACTTTTATTATATTTTAATGTATATTAAATTTTAGCTTTGTTGCCTTATATTATTGCTATTGTAAATTATTTATAGTTGAATGTTTAATTATTGTAGTTTTAGGTTTGGAGGGTTGTGTCACGTGATTTTTCTAAAAATGTCTATTTTAATGAACTATCATTGATGATTGTTTGAATTGCACTGAAGAAGGGCTACGCCTGAAAGCTTTGCTTAATTTTTGTGAATAAAGTTCCTTGCTATTTTGCAGTTAACATTATTCAGCTTGAGAATTGGTTAGGTGCTAAATCCTGCCAGCTTCCAGCAATGGGGGTTTGTATGGGAGTTAGAAGTTAGATGAACAGACGTAATGTCATTCTCTAAGCTATCCCAGAGGTAACATTTTAGATATTGTTTTGAGAAGTCTCTTAGTGAGACTGAGCATTCTGTAGTCTGTCTTGGGCATGACAACAAGAAGGATGATTCACCACATCATCTGCCTTGCTCTATTAAGTAAGTAGGGAATAGTAACTCTCTTAGATTCAGTCAGGAATATAGTGAAGCTTAGTTTAGATATTGTTTTTCTTTATTTGTCTTAGCCTGTCCTTCAATGATATTTTAAATATTTTCTGCGATTTGAACTCTGATGTCACTGTGGATAAATACTTCATATTTTCTTGTTCTTTTATTATTTATTATTACATTTATTTAAACCTTTCATTGTGGCTGATCTTTGTAAAGATATGTAAGTTTTGAGAGTATTTGCATATTTATTTGGTGACACTGTGTGGACCACTCCTGATAGCCTTGCTCTTGGTCAAACTACCATTTGTATTAATATTAATTTCATTCAGTATATTGGGTATCTTTGTAAGGGCCTTAAAGTAGCTGGTGAGGGGTTCTGGTGGCAGTGATAACCTCCTTATCGTCTGAGCAAAAGGAAGCATAGCTAGTAAACCTGTGCCAACCTTTCCCAGGTGTATGTGTGTGTGTGTGTGTGTGTGTGTGTGTGTGTGTGTGTGTGTGTGTGTGTGTGTGTGTGTGTGTGTGTGTGTGTGTGTGTGTGTGTGTGTGTGTGTGTGTGTGTGTGTGTGTGTGTGTGTGTGTGTGTGTGTGTGTGTGTGTGTGATCAAATGTCAGAGTGTTTGTATCAGCTGCTTGAGCAGGGACACGAAGCACTGGTTAGGCAGAGAGAGTGTTGGAGGACTTGGCTTGGAACCCTGGCTAAGGACTCAACTTTATAGCTGTGCCAGTGAGGAGTCTTATTGGGAATCTGGCAAAAGAGAGAGGAACTAGCTCCCGGACTGACTGTGTTCCCTGCGTGCTCTTATGGGGAATTGTGCTTGATTGTGCTTGATGCAGAGAGCTGCATCTAGAGCTACAGTGTGTGTACCTGTCATCCTCCCAGTGAACATCCTCCATTGGTGCCAGTGGTGATGATTTAGGCTCCTTTATTACTGGCCCAGAGGTGGAGGGTCGTCACATATTGGTTGGCAGTGGTGGGATCACCATATCACATATTGGTGAACAGAGGTGTGGTATTAAACTTCTGTAACCTGTAAGCAGTTGTCACTAAAGAAGGTGTTTGTACTCTCAAACAGCCACATGGTAAACATTCAGAGATTCAGAGTCTCATATCACAATAGTTTTATTTATTTACTTTTTTTAGCTTAGTTAGTCAGGGAGAGCAGGCAAGGATGTCAGCAGATGATTATGGCAAGCTGACAAGGAGCCAGTTGGCTGAGATGTGCCAAGCCAGAGGACTGGTGCATGTCAACCTGACTAAAGGAAAAATGATTGCAGCCTTAATCACAGCTGCATCACAAACCAGCAACCAGGAAGACAGCCAGACTGGCCTTGGGGATGTACAGATCTCAGAAAATGGGCAGTTCAACTTTTCCTCAGAGGACTTAAAAATCCATCTGTAGTTGAAGAGACTTGAACTGGAGGCCAAACATTTGGAGGGTGAAGAAAAGGAGAAACAAATGGAGCTAGAATCAGAAGAACAGATGTGGCATTTGTAAGCTGAAGAAAAAGAGAGACTGAGACATCTGGAAGCCGAAGAAAATGAGAGGTAGAGGCAACATGAAAAGGAAATGCTGACTTTTTGGCATGGTCATGGAGGTAATGGGGAAGGGAGTAACCTTACTCCAGGAGCAATAAAGGTCAGTAAACATCTTTCTCAGTACAAAGAAGGTGATAATTTTGATAGTTTTATTCATATGTTTGAAAGAGTATGCAAACAGTATAATGTTGACTGAGGGATCTGCCTAAAGTTTCTCACCCCCTTACTGCATGGTAAAGCTGTAACTGTTGTTTCTAAATTGTCTGATACTGATTGCTTAAATTATATTGCAGTTAAAAATAGTTTTTATTGGAATGCTTTAAGTTAACACCTGAAGCTTATAGAAAAAAGTTTCAAGAGCACAGACCCAAGGCAGATGAAAGTATATGTGATTATATTTCTGAGTTAAGCAGTTATTTTTATAGGTGGGTCAGTGGGTTTCAGGTCACCACTTTTGAAGGGCTGGCAGACCTTTTGGTGAGGGAACAAGCCTTTAGCACTTTGCCTGAGGACATGAGAATCTGGTTGGCAGATAAGAATTGCAACACCACAGATGATGGGGAAAAAAGGGGATCTCTACTTATGAAGCAGGGCATCACTGCACAGGAAAGGGATACCCAGTGCTGCACATGGATATAAGGGAACCCTTGGTGGGCAACCTAAGCCACCCCAACATAGTTCTGCAGTAACACGGGAAGCTACTAGTTCAGGTACATGGCCAGGATCAGGGGTAAAAAGGTTTATATGTAACCAGTAGGGCCATGTAGCATATAGATATCCACAGAGGCAAGGTGGGGAACAAAGGGTAGGGGAGCCAGCAAGTGGGAAAAACAGAATGCCAGTGGTAAGTTGTCTGGAGACAACAAGGGTACCAAACTACCACAAGAGGTTATATCCTACGTTAGTAGCTGGGAAACAGGCAACTGCTAAGAGAGACACAGCCTCTGGACTAACCATTGTGAAGCCTGTAATGGTTAAAGAAGAGCACTGCTTGTGTGGGCAGTCTAATCCAGTCACAGCTTTAGGAGAGATCTCATTCCAAATATCTTTGGCTAGGGTTCACCTTGACTGGTAGGGTGGAAAAGGAAGCAAGCGAGTAGGTGCATTTGAGGATATCCCTGCAGATGTCCTGATAAGGAATGATTTTGATAATGCAGCACCTTGTGTGCATGCAGTTACATGCAATCAGGCTTGGAGACAGGCATGTGGATATGGTAGCCTGGGGGGACCAAGAAAGTCTGCACACTTGAAGCCAGGACTGATGAAGTGGCTGCTTCAGGAAGGGAGCTACCCTGTAGCAGTGAGACTGAAGGTGATCCACAACTGCTGGTGGGTACTGATGTTCCCTTGAATGGGGTGATTGCAAGGGCAGAGGTGAGAAGTAGTACCTAGGCTGACAGAAAGGCACTGCTGTCAGAGGATACCAGACTTCTTATGGAAGAGGATCTGGGAAGGGTTACAAAGAGATAGTTGAGACAAGCTCAGCTCTGAGATCATACATTGCAAGGCTTGAGGGAGGTAGCTAGGGAAGTACCTGATTCTCAAGGAAAAAGGGATTCCATATAGTGGAACAAAGGGTTACTGTATAGAGAATGGAACCCTGAGGGAGGGCTAGAGGGTGAGAGAATACAGAAGTTGGTAGTGCCCAGAGCCTACCATCTGGCCCTTCTAGCCAAAGCCCATGACATTCCCTTTGCAGGTCATATGGGCATAAAGCGTACCAAGAGACATATTATGCAGAAATTTTATTGGCTTGGGATTTCCAGGGATGTAACAGGGTACTGCAGGACCTGTGAGCAGTGCCAAAACGTAGGCAAGGCAGGAGACTAGGTCAAGGTTCCTTTGATGCCTTTGCATGTAAGTGAGTAGCCATTTCAGAGGGTAGCTATGAATATTGTGGGGCCTCTGAGTACCCCAAGTTCCACAGGGAATACGTATATCCTAGTGGTAGTAGATTATTCTACCAGATACCCTGAGGCAGTGGCCCTGTCTTCCATTGAGGCAGAAAAGGTGACAAATACTTAGTTGGAGATTTTCAGCAGGATAGGTTTTACAGGAGAAATAGTGACTGACAGAGGTGCCAATTTCATGTCAGGCCTGCAGGCTTGTCTGTGGAAGCACTGTGGGGTAAAGCAGCTGAAGACCACCCCCTACCATCCCCAGACTAATGGTCTTGTGGAGAGCTTAAACTCTACACTAAAGACCATGCTATGGGCATTTGCAGACCAGTTTAAGAGAGAATGGGACAAATATTTGCCCCATTTGCTGTGTGCATACAGAGTAGTAACCCAAAGAATCCACAGTTGTTTTCACCTTTTGAGTTGCTGTATGTGCATCAGGTGAGGTGACCTCTAGATTTGATTCATGAATAGTGGGAGGGTGGGTGTGAATCCCACAAGCAGTCTGTTGTGGCCTATGTCCTAAACCTCAAGACAAAGTTCAGGGAATTCATGGGCTTGGCTGAGGAGAACCTTGCAGAAGCCCAGAAGCAGAAAAAGGTCTGGTATGACAGAAATGCTTGAGACAGAGAGTATGCTGTGGGGCAGCAGGTTATGAATCTCAAACCTGTCAGACACAGTAAGCTGCAAGCAGCTTAGGAGGGACCCTTCAAAGTGGTAAGGAAGGTCAGTGATGTTAATTACATGGTAGAACTGCTAGGCAGGAGGCAGGAACACAAACTGTACCATGTTAACATGATGAAACCTTACCATGATAGAGATGCCTTGGTGCTAAGTATTTGCAGTGGAAGGCAGCAGGAGTCTGAGGAGGATTTATAGCTACAGCAAGCCAGCCAGCAAAATCCCAAGTCACCACGGTGGAGCTTAGGGTTGCTGGCATATAATATGACAGAGCAGCACTGTACTGGGGTCAGCAATGCCAAGGCAGCTGGGATCTCAAGACAGGGTATGGGGTAATTTATTCCCAGATAGGCTCATTCCTCTCAAGCAATGTTTCTCAATGGCCACTTGAAAAACTAGCTTGAGTCTTTGAAAGGGGGAGAGGTGTGACAATAGGAGGTGCTGCCAGCACAGCTAGCTGGAATTTTGTAAATAATTATATGTCATTTATAAATATCAAACTGATTTATACAAGATGCTGGTGTTACAAATGTATTGGCACAGAGGTGGAAGGTCATTACACCATTCATCTTCAATAACATGTTCCAGTACATCTCCTCAAAATAACTGAGCTTGTATCACAAAAGCTAGGCAACGATCTTTGTGTTCTATGATCTCAAGTACAGAGTACCTCAGAAAATTCATAGTTAAGCTCATTATGATATGCTCTAATGTGCCAAGCACAAATTATTTTTGCAGGGAGTAAATTCCCCTTTATTCCCATGAAGGATGCTTCAACTCCACATCCTGTGATCACTGACAGGCAAGGTAAATCCCATCTCATGCTTTCTCTGGGAGGCTGTGAAACTGACTTTCATCAAAACAAACACAAATGAGTAACTTGTTTACTATTACTACTATAAGAACTATTTATGAATATCTTTTACTAGATTAATGCTATACCCTTTGCATAACCTCATTATTACAACCTTTGTAAAGCTAAACTCATATTGTATGTTAATTATGTACTGCTACCTGACTTTTTATTCAAAATTTTATACTACTATGTTATTAAATTTATCTTACTGTGGAGCTTTTCTTCCCGGGTCTCTGCTGAAAATGTGCCAAATGAGGGCCTCCATACTGTCACAGTCTTTATAGATACAAACTTTTGGAAAAGTTAATCATGGCCTCCTGTTAGCCAATGTGGAGAAGTTAAATTTTGGAGGTGGAACTAAGAGATGATTATAGAATTACTATCAGATCTTTTGGGGTATCTATAGATTCGACCTTGGCTAACAAAGGGACATTTTAAGCAAGGTACCAGGGTTCTGTTCAGAATATTGTTCTCACTTTTTATCAGCAGCATTACACTAGGCCTGTCTTCATTAAATGTAACATTCAATGTACAAAATATTCTTCTACTTAACAGAGAAAACACAGTAGTGATCCACAGAAGAAACTGTTAACAGATTCCACAACCCTTTCCAACTAGACTTATAAAAAATAAGCTCTTTGTAAATAATAACAAATCCAGTATTTTGTTTTTTCTACTCTACATAATTTAATAGGCTTCTCACCACTGAGAACCCATGACCTACATAACAATTCTATTTGTAATGTGACTTAGCAAAAATGCTTAGCTTTAAAGTTGCACCCTCCCCCTTTCTTCAGATTGCACACCAACATGACAGTACAAGATGCAATATCATAACTAAATCTTTTTGTCATAAATTATCCTAGCTGCTTGCACCAGCTGGTAGACAAGCCTTGACCAGAAATGCATTAATCCACAAACTCAAATATGGACTATCCGTAGTAGTACCTCACTCATACTAATACCCTCCACTTCAATCTGAAGAAACCAAGATCTGTCACTGTACTTTTTTGGCAAAGTCTGGAACCCATCACTGCAAAATATTAAAGAAATTTCACTGGCTACTTATCAGAAGCTGGACAGCTCTCATCCTAGACAAAATCTTGTTCAAAATTATAAAACTCAAGTACATTCCACCACTGCATACAAAACTGCCCATCAGAACAGGTAACTCTTTCCCAGACAATAATATTTTTGCCTCCTTAAACAGACACCCTTTTGGATTAGCTAGGGGTTAGACAGCTTTTTCTATAGCAAGTCCAGCATCGTGTTATAAAAGAATTCAAAATGCGAGAAATTAAGCAAATTTTAAAAAGTTTTAAAACAAAGCCAAAAGGCTGTGTAATACAAGAAAGTAAATGCAGGTGCTTCAACCACACTGAATACACAAGGGACACTAGATAAACTGAATTCAGTCATGTGACCATGCACAGTAATTAATTTTACTTAATGTAATTATTTGATCTTTTAATTGTAATGTGCAAGCTATATGCTTGTTAAGGTAATGTACAAATTGTAGATATATTTGATAATTATCACCATTACAGATTATTGGACTCTAACAGATTCTCTGTCTACCATTTCTGTTCTTCGTAACATTGTAAATGTATGTCTGTTATTGCTCTTCAGCTGAGGCTGGGTTAAGGCTGAAAAGGGTCAACTGAACAAATCCACTTAACTGGTAAACAAATACAAAACAAATAGAAAATACATACACACATGCATATATGTATAAATAAATAAATACAATACAATAAACACATACATACATATATAAGTAAAATTCAAGCTGTTAAGCTTAAGTAACTGCCATGTGAGCTCACATGAATGAAGCAATGATACATAAGCCACACTAGTATCATTTTTTTTTATAAGTCACACAAGAAAAATATTGTCAGAGGATTCAAGTTTACTGCAGAGTGATTGCCTTCCAATCCCCACTGTTCCCATTAGATCATTAGATTTTGAGTTGATATGTTTCAGCTGTACATGATACACAGAGCCATTAGACACTGAAACATTAAAACTAGTTCTATATGGAACTAGAAGGCATAATTTTCAATGCAGAAAGTGGTGATTCAAAGCAAAAAGCCACGTTAGCCATTACATAGAGAGAGAAACGGTAGTGAGACTAAGGCCAAATACTCTTGTAGGTCACTACTTTAGTCCCCCAATGATAAGAAGCAGACTTACTGTTTTCATCACTGGAGCAAGAAGAACTATTTCAAGGCCATCAATGCAGTGAATTTGACTCTAAACTACCTCAAGTTGTTGCCTTGGATGAATCTGATATATGTTTTCCATTATTTGCAAGCCTTATTGTCATGAAGAAGGACCATTTGATTTGTGTGACAGCACTGGAGCACTTATTTAAAAGAGAACTGTTTCCCATTTGTGCTAGGGCTTTGACCCGTTGATAGATAGAGTTTGAATCTCACCACTGCTAATCAATGTAAATGGAATTGCATGGTAATAGACATATGGGGTTTGAATTAGCAAGACGCACAAATATGAATCACTTAGAAAATCACTATGTGTATCTTGTCCACAAGAGCCTGCAGGAAATATGCACTGCTGCCCTGGGTAAAGGCCTGCATCATCCAATCCAAGAATCATTCCATACTGAATATCCTACTGAGCAGAGTGTTTAGCTTAGCTCCACAGAACCATTTTCAGCAGTGTCTCTGACTTTCATTGCCTTCCAGTGCTCACTTGCTCATAATTACTATACTTTAAATCAATTATGTCTCTATTTTTAACACACACACACACACACACACACACACACACACACACACACACACACACACACACACACACACACACACACACACACACAAACACACACACACATTTCCAGGAAAGGCTGGTAACACTGTTAATACTACAGCCTTCTGTCCTGACTTATAGTAGTAAATTGCTACTATTTCAGATCACCAGGCTGGGATCTCCCAGTTAATGTTTTACTCTTGCTAATAAGTCAAATACCTATAAACAAAAAATAAAGTGTGTAGTAGGGCAGCCTGGTCCATCAGAAATAGATGCCAGAAGTTTGAAACCATTTAGTAACAGATTGTTTCCTTACTTAATAATTAAGTATAAGACAATGAACAACCACATTTTTAAAAGTAAAATAATACTTTACTTAGAATAGATTGAGTTAAGTATTGCAGTTAATAAATGCATATAAAGATAAATAATAAACTTCACATAGAAACAGACAGTTTTTTAAGAGCAAGTCATTTGCAAGAAAGGTATTTCTTAGATGCAATTATTGTATCTTTTGAGAAGTCATCTACCCCCAGGGAACTACCACATTGACAATATACCCCAAGAGTCAGCCCAGTTATACTGGGTTTGGGAACTTATGTGGACAGTGACCCAACTTTTGACCAAAATGTGTCCATTGCCATAAGCAAGTCCTTCTATATTGCACAGCTTATAAAGAAAGGGATTGTGTCTAGATACAGTGATGTTATTGTCCCCTTTTACTCAGCCCTCATTAAGCCAGTCATTGAGTGTAATGCCCCTTTTGGAGTATATCTGTCCAGACATATGCAACAACTAGAATGCCCACAGAGATATCTTCCTAAAAAGGATACAAAGCCTAAACAACATGTCCCCTTGGACTGAGTCAAAGTAGTGTCGCTATACTTTGTATCCTACAGACTGCTAAAAGGTGAGCTGTGCCTGGTATACAAGGCATCCTTTAACCGAATACTGATGGATTTACTGCACATCAGCAAGTCAAATGTCATCAGAAATACTTGTATAGAGATCTAAACCTCTTCTGCAACATCACAAGAATGGCTTGGAGGGACCGATATATTTCACAGAGGATATTGCTGTACTAGAATAAACTCCCCATCTACAGAAAATAAAGCTCCCTGTCCATATTCAAGTACAACTTGGATATATGAATGGAAAACAAAGAATTTACCAAAGGATTGCTCCTTGTACTACTAATGGACAGAAGTAATTCCTAAATGCTTTATTCCATGCATGAGTCCCCTCAAATTACATATTGGTATGATCCCAGTTATTATCATTAGGAGTAATATATAATTATCAACCACGGGAAAGGTAAGGTCAGCCTCTAGCCAAATGGGGTAGGTTAATTTGAGCATAAAAAGAAAATCTGGCAAGGCTTAAATGGCCTACAAGGACAGTTAACCTAGTACTAACCTATAAACCTATGAATGTATGAAAGCAGGATATCTATTTCCAAATATTCCTTTTCTTATGTATTTTCTTAACTGGGAGAATTACTGGACCCTTGATAAAACTGTATGACTTTCCCGGTTGAGAGGCAAAAGTGGTGAAAAAACTCACAAGTCACAGACTGCAGAATTCTTTTATTTTCAGATGTTCTGATTCTCTCTCAACAATTTTGGTTTATGCCTTTTTGTTGTAATAAAGAAGCAACCAAACAGATTTTTACAGATGCATACTAATGCACCTGTTTATTTGTTTTTGCTTAACTGTATTTTGAAGAATTTTTTTAATTGCATTTTTGTATCCCTTGGTTTCGTGTCCATGAATAGTGGCATATTTTGTAATTACATTTTCACGAGCTTTATCTAATTGCTGTGTCTAGCAGAAAGCAGGAAGTTACAACTTACAACTTCAATTACAAATTCCATATATTTTCTTTTTTCTAGTAGCATTCACAAAAAATATCAAAAGATTACATATATCTCCATATCATTGAAAAATGTACATATTGCAGTTTAGATGTCATATTTTAGTTTATCTGACCTTAATATGACTACTTCTTTTTCTGAAATTCACTTATTCCTATAGTACCATAGGAATTAGCTATTTGGATGTTTTTATAAGTAAAGATGTGGTCAAGAAAAGGTTAGTTGACAATATATTTAGGAAACCTACATACTCTAATAGCATTCTCCAGTATTCAAGTTGTCACCCCGAGAGCCAACAGAATGCCATGGTGAAGGGGCAATATGCTAGACTGTATGGTTTCAGAAGATTCCACTTTTTTTATTGAAGGGCAGATGTTGGGAACAATGTTCAAGACCAGAGATTATCCTGGTAATATCATTAATGGTATTTTTGAAGCAGTATCTCACAAAAGAAATTGTGGTAGCTATTTACCATTTCTGAGAAGTACATATATTGTAATGGGTCTTAATAGAGATGATCAGCTCAAGAACAATTTTCTTGATTTTATTATGATTTATACCATGCAAATATAGTAAGAATTCTCAGAAAGAACTGCGATAAATTCTCTTGTTTCAGTAATATCACAAGAAACTCGGAACTATAATATATTACATTAAGTATCCTGTTTTTTGTTGATTTTGTTATTTATTTCTTTGTTATTTATAGCACTTTGTGTACTGTGTATTTTTCTAGCTAGTTTCACTGTGTGTGAGGTATCAACTGGAAATTGTCCACTTTTATTAAGCATCTGTTGGGTTGTTTGTTTCTGATAACTTGTTGCAGTTAAACTCTTTTTTTCTAGAGGCTCCTTTAGCTGTTTAAAACTTTCATTTAAAGGCTCACTGCTGCTTTTCAGATGTGAGAAACATTTCTGCAGTTTGTTCTAAGTTGTGGGGATATTTGTAGCATTTCCATATTCAGGCTTGTATTTGGGCCTAGTGTTTGTGGAGGCTGTGTGTCTGAGCACATATTCAGGGCCATCTTGATTTAGCCAAAGCCATCAGGCATTTCAGTGAGAGAGAATTGTTTGAGGTCATTGGCTGACTGAGGTCACCTGGACTACAGCTTAGACTAAGCACCTCATTGGTTCTTTTGAGATTTCTTTCTTAAAAGCTGTCTCAGGTTTCAACCTTCTGTTACCTAAGAAGTTCAGTTGTGAAGAAAAAAAAAGTATCTGCTTTTACTGTATTTGTGTTTCTTCCTACTTTATTTTGCTTTTGCGTCATCTTAAAAGTACTCAGTTGTATTTATTACTGCTTTGTGTAACTCATTCTAAGCCTTTTAGTTTAAGCACTTGGGCTTCAGACCAGTTGTTTTACATTAAGAAGGTTTGTGGTCTGCACTGTAGTGGCAGTACAGGCAGCTTACATCCTTCTAAGTTGGGAACTGCTGATTGAGGGCCCAGTGTCTGTTATTCTAAAAGTGTATTAATTCTGGTTTAAGCACTTGGGCTTCAGGCCAGTTATTTTACATTAAGAGGGTTTGTGGTCTGCACTCTTGTGGGAGGAGAGGCAGGACTCTGCCCTTCTGAGCTGGGAATTTCTGGTTAAAGGCTTATAGTGCCTGCATATTTGAACTGCTTCTTACTGAAATTGGTACACCTTGTTTGCTGTAGCATAGACTAGATCCGGGCCTGCTTAATCTAGCTTTGTTTGTATAACTTGAGCACTAATCCAGGCATTCTTTAAAGTATTCAATTGTATTTATTACTGCTTGGTAGTAACTTGATTAAAGTGTAGCTATCATTCTAAGTCTTTTGGATTAAGCACTTGGGCTTCAGACCAGTTGTTTTACATTAGGAAGGTTTGTGGCCTGCACTGTGGTGGCAGGACAGGTAGCTTACATCCTTCTAAGTTGGGAACTGCTGATTGAGGGCTCAGTGTCTGTTATTCTAAAAGTGTATTAGTTCTGGTTTAAGCACTTGGGCTTCAGGCCAGTTATTTTACATTAAGAAGGTTCGTGGTCTGCACTCTTGTGGGAGGAGAGGCTGGACTCTGCCCTTCTGAGCTGGAAATTTCTGGTTAAAGGCTTATAGTGTCTGCATATTTGAAATGTTTCTTACTGAAATTGGTACACCTTGTTTGCTGTAGCATAGACTAGATCCAGGCCTGCTGAATCTAGCTTTGTTTGTATGCTTGTTGTTTGTTTGCTTGTTATTTCCCTGAAACGCTAATTCTACCTAAAACGCGGCTTTTCAGCACTTCTGTGGATCCCTAGTGATATCTGCATTGCTTACTGTACTTATTTCCTTGTTTCACTTGAAAGAAAGTTACTGTTTGTCATTTTTGCATTTAGGTTACCTGTAACACATTGCATTTAAGTTACCTGGCACTTGCTTACTAAAGCAATTATATAAGTCAGCACTAAAAAATTAAAAGCACTACACCCTCACAAACTCCCCTTGAGTACCTTGTTCTCCAGTGACCTTTTTTTTCAATTATAAAGGAATTCCCAATACTATTCTAGCATGTCCAAAGGTCAGTTGTCAATCTCCTCTCCGGTCCAGCTGGTGAATCTGGGAATCTTGAGGCAATGTTACAACTGCATCATGTACACAGACAACCTCTCCTCCTCCCAACAAATTCCAACACATGTGAGAGATGCAACCATATAGCCAAACTGGAGGCTAAGCTCTCTCAACTCAGTACTGGCGTAACCAGTCAGGAGGAGAAGGAAACCACACTCACTACAATTCCAGTCTCACATAGACCTACCACGACAGCAAACCAAACACATAAACACACAAAAACATACTCGGAGGCTCTAAATAAAAATCTGCCTAAGCAGCAGAGACCTCCAAAGCAGACACCCAAGCAACCGCTACCCCAAAACAAAACACGTGCAACACATAGCTCACAAAGCCAGTGTGCCGAACAGTCACAGCCCTTAAGGCTAAACAACACACCTGATACCCTTATAATAGGTGACTCTATCATGAGGTACACTGACGTCCCGCTCACCAGGCTGAACAAGGAGAAGGTTACGGTGAGCTGCCTGTCAGGCACTAGGATCCGCCACATAACGCAAGCACTCAGGTCACTCCAAGGCAAGTAAAGATATGACTCAGTCATTGTCCATGCTGGTGTGAATGACCTGAGACGTACCTCCCTGGACTACATGAAAAGAGACATAGAGGAGCTCTCTGAGCATGTAGCCCAGGCTGGTATGACCCTGACCTTGAGTAGCATCTTACCCTCACCAAGAATGATACCATAATATGAAGACAAGATGATCAATTTCAACAATTGGCTTAAGTATTGGTGTCATTCAAAGGGGATCCAATGCCTGTCAGCCTGGGATGACATGCTCGACAAGCCACGATGCTTCGCTAGGGACGGCTTGCGCCTGTCACCCCTGGGCTTTTGGATATTGGCAAAGGCTCTTGCTACCCCCATAGTGCCTTTTTTAGGCAAGGCTCAAAAGACAAACCCACCTCCATAGGTATCACAAGGGATAAGAAACTAAGAGTAATGCTACTCAATGCCAGATGTCTAAACCTCAAGATGCACGCACTCAAAACTCTCCTTAGCATGGAGAACATCGATATCTGTGCAGTAACAGAAACCTGGTTCAAGGCTCCCGAGAGCACCCCAGCACTACCAGGTTATACCTCATACCATGCTTTTCAGCCTCAAAACTTAGACTGAACCACAAAAGGAGGGAGAGTATCAATATTTGTCAAAGATACCCACACCTCCAGGTTGGTGGCACAGCACGAAGTATCAGAGACTATTCATGTGCAACTAACAGTGGGTAAAACTGCCTTCCAGTTTATAGCCTGCTACAGACCACCCTCCCAAACCCACTCAGCCTTCCTGAGAACACTGGAAAATATGAAGGTCTCTCCAAACACCATTATATTGGGTGACTTCAACTACCCAAACATAGACTGGGAGCATTACTCTAGCTCCAACACTCTAGCCCAAAGGTTCCTAGAATTTATAAACTCAAATGCTATGGAACAACTTGTTACCACTCCCACAAGAGGGGAAAACATACTGGACCTGATCATCACCAACATGGGGACTCTATGCTCCAGACCAGAAGTGTATCCCTCACTGGTAAGATCAGACCATAAACTAATCTCACTGGATATTCACATCCGGACCCCGCCTCCTGCCCAGAAAACCACAGTGAAAAACTTCTCTAAAGCAAATTTCCCACTCCTCAAAACCGAGGTGGAATCCTTCAAAGCCCCCGGGCCTGTGGAAAATATGGCCCAGACCACAGAATCCTTTATAAACGCATTCTATGAACACCTTTAGGAATCCATGGATCATGCAATCCCAAATAAAACCAACACCCAATCCTCCAAAGGCAGATGTCCTGTCTGGTGGACCCCAGCCATAAACAAACTATACAATAGAAGGAGGAAGCTACTACAAGATAGAGCAAAATCCCAAAAAGGGAAGGCATCTCTGTTCAGTATTAGCAAAAAACTACGGGCACTCATAAAATCGTCTAAGGCCAGCTTCGAGAGAAAAATAACACAGGACACTAAGGATAATCATAAGGCTTTCTTTAGTTATGTTAGGAACTTAGGTGGGAATTCCCAGATATGCTCAGAATTAGTCCAAAATGACAAAAAATACACCGAACCCACAGACATTGCCAACATCCTAGCTGACAGGTTCAGCGCAAACTTCTCCCCCCCTCCCCATCAAAAGGGCAAATATCTATCCCAGCAGAGTGCTGCCCCCCTGACATCTCAGATGCTCAGGTAAGAGCCACCCTCTCTAAAGCAAAAAACACAGCATCAATGGGACCAGACGGTGTCCCGGGCTGCATCCTACATGAACTCCAAGAAGAGCTAAACCCAAACATAAAACTACTGTTCAATCTCAGCCTTACTACAGGATATGTACCCAAAGAGTGGCGTACAGCAACAGTGGTCCCTCTCCACAAAGGTGGTGCCTCAACGGATCCTGGAAACTATTGCCCCATAAGCCTGACTAGCTTGGTCTGCAAAGTTATGGAAAGGATCATCATAGACCTCATAAATAAAGATATTGGGGACCTACAGACACCGGATCCTACCCAGTTCAGCTTTGTTAAGGGCAGATCCTGCCTCTTAAACCTAGTTGATTTCTTTGAAACAGTCACCAAGGCCATTGAAGAGGGGAAGGTGGTCCACATAGCCTACCTGGACCTCACAAAAGCCTTCGATACAATACCCCAGTCGGGCATTATAGATAAGCTTAACAGCTTAAATATAAACCTCTATGTCACTAGATGGGTTGCAAACTGGCTCAAGGACAGAACCCACATGGTTAGAATTGCTGGAGCCATGTCAGACTCCAAACCAGTTACAAGTGGTGTCCCACAAGGCTCAGTCCTGGGACCTCTCTTGTTCGGTATATATTTCTCGAAGGTACAGGCCAACACGGAAGGACTGTGGCTGACCAAGTTCGCAGATGACTGCAAACTGAGTGCCATAATCGACTCTCCAGCCGACACAATCATCCTCCAAAAGGGCCTCATAGAAACAGACAACTGGTGCCAGAGCCATGGCCTTAAGCTAAATTTCAAAAAGTGTATAGTCATCCCCTTTGGAAAAAACAAAGTGCCCACAAATTACCACATAGGTGGTAATCCATTAAGTACAGAAGAAGTAATTAGGGACCTGGGGACCCAAGTTGATAGCAATCTCTCATTTGACAACCACGTGGCCAAAGTGGTTAGAAAAACATTTTATATAGCCCACCTAATCATGAAAGGATTCACATCTAGATCAGGGGAGGTCATCGTGCCTCTTTACTTATCCCTCACCAGGTCCATAATTGAGTACAATGCCCCTTTTGGGATGTACCTTACCAGACACCTGCAGCAACTGGAAAGACCCCCAAAAGTACCTCACCAAGAGGATCAAAGGGCTCAAACAGATACCATATGCTGCCCGGTTAAAGAAACTCCAGCTCCATTCAGTGGCATACCGCCTGCTCAGAGGCAATCTGTGCCTGACATATAAAGCCATGTCCAACCCGGAATTAATGGACATGCTGCACCTCAGAAAATCCAAATCCCATTGAGCTACACGCTCAAGAGACTTGAACCTCAGCACTGAAATAAATAGGACATGCTGGAGGGACAGATTCATAACCCAGAGGCTCCCTTCACTCTGGAATAAAATCCCAGTCCAGGTTAGACAGAGTCCCTCATTGACTCTCTTCAAGAGGAATCTTGATGAGTGGATGGAAGACCGTAGGTTTACCCAGGGTATCACATATGTGTCACTGTTAGACAGAGGCACAGTATACTAACCTCGAAAAAGGGCATAGCAACATTAATTTAAAATGGGTGGCGAAAGCCAAACACACTCTGGCTATGCTTATAAATGCCCTATGGCAGATAGCCTAGTATGAACCTATGAACCTATGGACCTATAAGTCCCAGATATTGTTTATAACAAAAGCTAGATCATTCAAACAATATTTTGATATGTCTGAGAATGCTCTTACTGTGAGAACCAAAAAATGAGTTGGAAAATTTAAATGAGGATTTTGTCCGCAGTATAAATATATATTAGAAGGAGAATCAATAAGAATCAATAATATTGCAATTAGGTTGAATCACCATTGTAATTGTAACACTATAGGTGTTCTTTATGGGGCCTTATGTGTTAAATATAATGGATTCTATATAGGGAAAACAAAAAGACGGCTTAGGGATTGTGTATATAAACATAACTTTGATATCAAAAAGAAAAATAAGAATAATGCATTATATAAGCACATCATGAAGGCTCCTTTGCATAGTTTTCTTTTTATGCCATCAATGTGGTCCATAAAAGTGCTAGGGGTGGTCCATGGGAGGAGCTAATAGAGCTTAGTGAGTTAAAGTGACAAATAAAGCTTAATGGTTCAATATCCCCCTGAACTCTATTTCTAGTATTTTAAAGTTGTGATCTTATTATTAATGAGAGTTTATTGTGCTCTTTCATTGGTACATTTATAACATATGATCTTTAGAAAAAGCTATTTAAATGTGCTTTAATTTGTACTTAATTGATTCTGAAGAAGTCTCTTGTTGCACTCAATCTTTTTTATTTTATTTCTGCAATACAGTGATTTAATTATTATCGGGCTGCACATTGTCTTTGTGTTATCATAGGTCTGGTTTTAGCAGTTTGGGTATTGGTTTGTTATTATTAGATAGCTGACTAACATTACATGAAGACGAAACATGTCCTGAAACAGACTTATGTCATATCGAAAACCCAAAATATTGAAACCTCATATATCTCAACCAAAAATACTGAAAATTAAAATATTTGTCAACCAAGAAAAACATTAAAACCTATTTTATGCAGGAGGGCAAACCCTCTGCACCTCCATGTGGTACCCCCCACTACATAATCTGTAACTTATATATACTGACTCCTAGACTACACAACAGTGGAGACAGGGCAAAGTTGCACTCTTAGCTGTATGGGGGTGTTTGATATTATTACACATTGGGCCGGATTCACAAAGACTTGCACAGAGTCTAAGAGTAGAGTAAGACTCCATGCAGCCAACATGTCTACCGAGCGATCCAGGAACAGCCGGCAGGGGCGTGCAAGAGAGCTCATAAAACTCCTCTTACGTGGACAGGGCTAGGTTATGCAAATTACCTCATTTGCTGCAGAAAGGTATGCAAATGAGATAAATTTGCGATTCTGAAAACCCTAAACTGTCCGAGTAAGAGTAGTGTTATTTGCAGAGATGTACTCCATTGACAACTGAGTACGGTTCTGCAAATAGCAAAACAGAGCCGTGACAGCTCCAAAAAAGGGATGCATCCAGTCAAGGAAGCATGCCAATGGCCAAACATACGGCCAAAAACACGGCCATTGGCAATGTCCACCAATGCAAAATTAAAATAAAATATATTTTTTTATCCTGATCGCCAATGTTTAAGCGTAGCGCAGCGCCGCACAAACGCGCTGCACTCTAAAAACCAGAAAACAAATTAAAATCCACAAATGTGGATTTTACAGTAATCCCTAAAATACAATGCAAGGGAATGGCAGTCCAAAGATAACATGGCTACCGAGTAGAGGTTGCTAAGGGGGAAGCTCAGTCTAAGAGATGTAACCAAGCATTAGTAGGCAATCCTATGCAAATGAGGGTAACGATAGCGAATCCCAAGTTTACATAGCAAAAGAGCACAGTCAGTGGAGTGTAGGAGTAGGATAAGGGGTGTAACAGAGTAGGAGATAGGTGACATCATAAGGGGGTTATGTCTGAAAGAAGTGAAGCTCATTAGAGTAGAGTGGCATGTGTCTGCTGTCAGATACTAATCACTGGAAGAGGTGTGTCAACAGGTACCCTAGCTAAAGGCAAGAAATTGAAGGTGTATGCCGTGAACAACACCAAAGTTTCTTGTAGAAATGTCTGCAATGTGTATGCGCGCATGTGCTTGCCTGTAAAACCGAGTAAGCCTGTGTGCGCGAGTGTGCACCTGTGTGCGCGTGTTTAAGCCTGAGTAAGCAAGTGTAAGGTTGTTGAAACCCATGTAAGCCTGTTTGCACCTGTGTGCGCGCGTGTTAGCAAGAATAAGCAAGTTGTAGTCCGTGTAAGTATGTGTGTGTGAGTGTGAGCTGGTGTGCGCATGTTAGCGCTTGTTTGCACGGCGCTGCCCCCTGAGGAAACAGAAAGGGAAAAGGAAGCACAACAAATAGTAGGAAGTTAAACTGAGAGGACTAGCAGAGCTAGCAGGTGAAAACAATCAGAATCAGGCAATTACACAGGCAGTACACTAGCCCAGCCCAGCCCAGCACTTAAAACTCAGCAAACAACTTTCCACTATGTTTTTCTCAGGGACACTGCAACACCGCAGTAAGCTAATAGAAGTAAAACCTGAAAAAGCTTTACTGAGACAAAGAAATGTTAGGGTCTGCCATTGCTGTTATAAGGCGACATATGCAACATGCTGAGGGTGGTGACAATGCGAATGCTGCTGAGCAACCCACAGTGAGGAGATGGAGAAGAGTGTACAGGCCCAGGGTAACCTACCAGGGGCTACATGAGCTGGAGATAGTGGAGCGCTATAGAGTGGAGAGAGACCTCATGCAGCAATTTTTTGAGCTGCGCAGGCCACGCCTCACACACAGAACCAACAGAGGGGAACCCATCCAAGTGGAAACCAAGGTATGTGTTGGCCTAAGAATACTAGCAACAGGTACCTTCCAGAGACCAACTGGCGATATGATGGGAATTTCACAGGCATCAGCATCCAGGGTACTCCACCAGTTCCTGAATGCCATGTCAGCACATGTCGGTGATCATGTATATTTCCCCAATTCCTGTGAGGTATTGGCCAGCAATATGCGTCTCTTCCAGCAAATAGTGGAATACCCTGAGGTAGTGGGTGCAATAGACTGCATGCACATTCGGATCAAAGCACCAGCTGGTGAGCGGGGTAGGATCTACTATAACCACAAGGGTTACCCCTCCATCAACTGCCAGGTCGTGTGTAACACCCAGGGCATAATAATGAATGTGTGTGCTGACTGCCCTGGAAGCTACCATGACTCCCATATCTGGCATCTGACCCAGCTGTACCAGACATTTGCCAATGGGGACATCCCTCATGGTCTCCTAGTGGGGGATGCTGGATATGCACTTGAGCCATGGCTGATGACACCCATCAGAAATGAACACACACCTGAACAGGAATGCCATAGTGAGGCACACGCACAAACACAAAATGTAATCGAGCGTGTGTTTGGGCTGCTCAAGTCACGGTTCCGGTACCTGGACACATCTGGTGGAGCCTTGCAGTACTCACCAACTACATGTACCCAAATAGTCATGGTATGTGCTATGCTACACAATATGATCCTGCGAAAACAGCTGCAGCAGGAGCAGCATAGGACTGGACACAACAGCCCCGCATCATTGCCAAGGCCATCACAGGCAGAGTGTGACTCGGAGGAGGAACAACCTGAGCCTGCCCCAGTAGGCAGAAGGAGACGTGCCCAGTATGCTTTGGTCTTGGCAAAGAGGCAATGCATAGCATATACACTGGCTCAGTAGGAACTCTGGAAATGATACCTCTCTCTGACTCACACATATAGTAAAAGGGATGCCTAACTTGACACTACCTGTTAACAAACATGTATAGGGAGTGTAAAATGTGCTTCCGACATAGGCAGCTCTGCAGCACCACCTGAGGCATGATTGCCATGTGTTAAACAATATAAAGCAGTGCTAAACAGATCTTACCACTATTTAGTAAACAAAATTGCACACACTAAGTAGCACAACTTCAGGCAATGTTGAGCAATATTGGGCACTGTTCAGCAATGTTGGTTAACATTGAGCAATGTTGTGCAAGTTTGGTCAAATTTGGGCATAGTTCAGCAAAAGCAGGTAAACATGGTCATATTTGCTTCACTGTTCCTGAAGCAGTCTGTTCTGCCCAGTATGAAAATATGAAGCAGTGACAGTCCTCGAACCCAGGATACTGTGCACTATAGTCATAGTACAGAATCACTAAACCATGACAGTATGTCAGTGGTCAGCTTGTATGAAGAAATGTTGATAAGTCTATGCAAAGTATCTCATGGAAACCATGCAGGCATAGCATAATCCCTGTCAAGTTAAGACACAAAGGTGAGGCCTGCAGTAAGAATAGAACCTGATTTTCAACACACATATAGTATAAATGTTAATATTGGTAATGTTCACACACATCAACAAATGTAGTTGACCTCAGACAGCAACATACTGCAAGGTCACACTGGGCATGCTCACACACTTGAATAAATGAGACAAATGTCAGTCAACAAAACACTGAAAGGCCGAACTGGGCATGGTCACACACTTAGGGCATGTCTGAGTACAGCAGTGGGCCACACATATCCCTCAGTTGCATGTGTTAACCCAGGAACCTCGCACTATTCACCAATCCGCCTTGTGCACACAGTTATATGACAACAGACATATATATAATATAGTGGAATCCTGTCATAATCAAATATGTTATGCAGATACTTAGGTTGTTCATAGAAAGTGGGAAAGCAAAGAAGAAACAAAACCTGCAATCAGTACCATCAATGAACAATGTGCATCCCGAACATTATCATAGGTTCAGAGGTTGATACTAGGCTATCTGCCCTAGGGCATGCATAAGCCTAGCCAGAGTGTGTTTGGCTTTCACAACCCTGCTAGATTAGTAGATTATGCCTGTGAATAGTAGGTCACACAAGATATCCCACATATGTTTATTTTATTGTGCCTCTGTCTAGCAGGGACCCAGAACATATCCCAGGGCTAAACATACGATCACCCATCCACTTGTCAAGATGTCACCTGTAGGTGGTCAGTGGGGGTCTCTGTGTATGTGGGACTGGGATCTCATTCCAGAGTGAGTGGAGCCTCTGGGATGGGAATCTGCTCTCCAGCATGTCCTATTAATATCAGTGCTGATGTTCCCATCCCTGGAGTGTGTAGCTGTAAGGGACTTTGATATCCTGAGGTGGAGCCTGTCCATTAATGCTGTGATGGACATGGCTTTAAACAACAGGCACAGATTGCATCCGAGTAGGCAGTAAGTGACTGACAAGAGCTGGGGTCACCATAGCCAAACTGCGCATACCATCTGTGTGAGTCCCTAGATCTACTTGGTTAGGTACTTTTGTGGCTATTACAGTTGCTGCAGGTGTTGGGTAAGGTACATCCAAAATGGAGCATTGTATCCAAGCATGGGCCTGATGAGTATAGGGGCACAATGACCCCACTTGATCTAGATGTGAAACCCTATGGGATAAGGTGGCCTATATAGAAGGTGTGTCCACCAACATTGGCAACGTGATTGTCAAAGGCGAGAGTACTAACTATTCATGTCCCCAAATCACAAATCACACCCACCGTACATGATGTATCATCACCTATGTGGTAATGTGTGGGTACGTTGTTATTACCAAAGGGGATGACTATGCATCTAATGGAAGGTAGCTGTAGGCCATGGCTCTGGCATCAGTTATCCATCTCTGTGAGACCCTTTTTGAGGATGCTTGTGCCAGCTGGAGATTTGATTATGGCACACAGTTTGCAGTCATCTGCGAACATGGTCAGCCATATTCCTCCTGTGTTAGCCTGTACGTCTGAAAAATATATACCGAACAAGAGAGGTCCCAGGACTGAGCCCTGTGGGATGCCACATGTAACTGGTGTATAGTCAGACATAGCACCTGCAATATTCACCATGTGGGTGCTATCCATGATCCAGTTAGCAATCCATCTTGTGACATATGTGTAGATGTTGAAGCTGTTGAGCTCATGTATAATGGCCGAGTGGGGTATTGTGTTGAACTGTTGTGCGAGCTCCAGATAGGCTGTGTGGACAACCCTCTGTATGTCTATGGACCTGGTAACTGTTTAAAGATGTCAAACAGGTTCAAGAGGCAAGATCTGACCACAACAAAGCTGAATTGTTTGAGATCCAGTGTCTGTAGGTTCACGATGTCTATGTGTATGTGTTACATGACGATATGCTCCATAGCTTAGCAGACCAGGATAGGTAGGCTTATAGGACAATATTGTCCAGGGTCCCTTGTGGCAGCACCTCTGTGGAGCAGGAGCACTGTTGATGTATGCCATTCCTTGGGTACATATCCTGTATCCAAGTAAAACACCATGGGACACACCACGAGAAGTGAGGAAATCTTCTTTTATTCAGAACAGCACATAAAACAGGGAAAGATAAGCGCTTTCGCGTGCACTGTGCACGCTTCTTCAGATCTCATTTAACAACAAATACAACCTTGGTTAAATAATAAAAAACAACCAATAAAAACGCTCTTCAATTCAAAAAACTAATTTAAATTAAGTCATGTCTAATTAATCAATCAGCAAATAGTATTGTCTCGTTGAATGATGTATAGTATAGCCTAATGCTCCAAGTCATTCCAGACTCTAGTATGTAACAAGTTCATATAGAAAACAACAATAATAAAGGCTATATTTAATGAACATTCTTGTAATATAACCATTCTGTTATTATGCCGTACTCCAGTATCAATGGGACAATCATCTTAACAAATCAATAATGGTTAACCATTATAAAAACCAAGGGAAACCAAGAAAGGAGGAGGAGTAAATAAGGCTAATCATTCAGTGTCCTACCAATGGTTTCCATGGCAGCCTGTCCAAACTGGTGCAATGTATAAGGCATAAATCATTAATTATTAGCACATAAACATTTTCCCTAGACAGGAACAACGCTACAAGGGCACAGTAGAGTGTATAGCTCTGTGCTGCGTGAAAAATCATAATACGTTCTTATATAATTATATTATTTCACGCTAATACAAATAATGTTAATCCAAAAAACACCACTAATAAAATACAATCATGAGGCGCTGAAACGTCTCGCATATATTCAGTGCCGCAATACGCATGAAAACTAAAATGCTCATATATCCTAAAAGCATATATCTGAAAAAGTAAATAAATACACAAAACTCGACTTATTACTGTAATGACTAAAAATCAAACAAGTGTGTAAGAGTAAATATCCAAATACTGATTCAAAACTAGTGTCAAGAACACACATGCGCTGTCTAGTTAACTAACGAGTAGAACCACTCAAAATACACGTACTCAAACAACATGAGTACAAAAAATCATGTAATATAAAAATATAGCCTATTAATAATACATATTAAATACCGAAACAACCAAAAATATAAACAACTAAGGCTTATTATATAACAAAATTACGCTAAATAACCAATCTGTTACCTCAATAATGTCTATAACTGTACATGATGGTTCTGAGAAACCTTTAAAATATAATGAGCAAATCATATGATTAGTTCCAGATTCTTCATGAATAAAAAATTTTTTATGCATAAATATAAAAATTACTAAGAATGTGTGTTCATATAAATATTAAATAATGACATATAAACACTCAAATGACTAAAATTGATATTGATCAAATATACAAATTATCGATGTTACAATACAGAGCAAAAATGTATATATATATATATATATTAAAATTGATAAAAAATTATACTAATCTTATTTAATGATAATGAACATTACTAAATATTATGCTAAATATTGTGATAAACAGAACCAACAATATAAATTAAAAGAAGGTATGTGTTGTTCACATTAAATCCTTACAACCTGATTTTACAAATATGCTCTCATAGAAAAAATGAAATCCCATTAAACACTTGAAATCCAAAGTAATTAATGTCATATTATAATACAATGACTTATAGTATGTACTCAACCAAAAAGGGCTGAAAACTCATCCACCACCGAGTCAATGTTAAAATGTAATGATGTTGATTGAAATAAATACAAAATAGCTGATAAGCACAAACTAAAGCAAAAATGCAAATATATAAACAGGACTGTTGGACAAGTATAAATATAACTCGAGACTAGAAACTCAAATACAAGTAGTAAGAGCTATAAAGTATGTAGAATGCCTAGCTACTACTGAGCATGACAAAAATGTCAGAAGACATCAGCTCAATAAGTGGGCGACTAAAAGTTAGTATGGTAATGGGCGATGATGGAGTAACCCCATTGATTCATATCTTCTATATATCTGAATGGAAAACAAAATATATTTGTATAGATCAAAACTTTTATATAAGCTAGCAGGGTAGTCTAAATGAATTAACTCTGTTTTAAGATGGATTTCAATGAAATGTAGTTATTAATCCCTGGGTCTCTATGTGCCCCTGTCTTGAAAATCCATTTCAATTCTAGCTTAGCTAAATGATTTGTATTGTCCCCCATTCTAATGCTCTTTTCTAATGTCTGCAGGACCCTAAATCTAAACTCATGCATAGGATACTGGTTAACATGTCTGGCTAGAGCGTTTGTTTCATTCATCTTGCGTATATCATAAATATGATTATATAAACGGTCTTTTAATCTTCTAGTGGTTAGACCGATATAAAAGGCCGGACAAGATGTACAGTTTGCCATGTATATCAAATTAGTACTATTGCAATCACAGTGCCCTCTTGGTTTGAACTCAAAAATACCTTGGGAGTGAGTATAATTTTGTGTACTTGTGATATACTTACACATATTACATGATTTACAAGGGAAAGTACCCAGAGCTAGATGATTATAATAGGCCACGTTATTGGTAAAATTCCTAGAGAAAATTTCTTTTAAATTGTCACATGTTCGAAAGATAAATATAGGTCTGGTGCCAACCAGAGTTTTTATTTCTTCTGTGGCAGTGAGTATATTCCAATGTTTAAGAATAACTTTTCTGATCTGTTCATTATCATTAGAATATTTCATAAAATAAGCAATTTTATTACTGTCATATCCCTTATGTCTATGATGTATTTCAGAATTGAAATTATTGAGATCAATGTTCCGTTTCTCCACTATTCCATCATACTGAGTATTATTCTTTCTGAAACTACACTCATGCATATCTAAGATATTATTTGATGTTCTATTCAAAGAAATGTTGTCGTCTCTTACATTTCTCACTATCTTCATATTGTAGCCTCTAGCTGCAAAGATACTTTCCATGTTATCAGCTTCTTCTTCAAGCACCAACGAGTCCTGACAGATCCTGACTAGTCTGGTAAACTGGCCTTTCACTATTCCTGTGAACACATGCCTAGGATGCATGCTGCTGTGATCTAATATACTGTTTCTCCAGCAATTCTTCCTATGGATTTTAAATGTAATAATGCCTTCTTGGTTAAGATAAATGTTCACATCTAAAAAATTGATGCTCAACTTGGAATACTCAAGGGTAAATCTGAGGAAGTCTGTTGTGGACTCTAGATACAACACAAATTCCTTTAACTCTTCTGTGGTCCCTGCCCAAAACAATATAACATCATCCACAAATCTTCTATAGAGACCTATCTTCCTCATCCAAATACTATTGAACAAAAAATTAGTTTCCCAAAAGTATAATACCAAGTTGGCATAGGAATTTGCACATGGGGTGCCCATGGCAACACCCCATGTCTGTAGATAGTACCTCTGATTAAACATAAACACATTGTTATTCAACACAATGTCAAGCAATTGGCCAATCAAAATCTGTCTGTCCGTAGAGAAGCCACTGTCATTTACCATGACTTCTCGAATTGCTTGCATACCATATTCATTAGGTATGCAAGTAAACAAGTTACAGACATCTAAAGTTACTAGAATCCATGAATCAGCTTCTGGTCTGTCTTTCTTAAACTCTTCTATGTCTCTCAATAAATGTTGAGTATCTTTTAAGATAGTGTCTACTCTATCTACAATAGGTCTCAACATTTTCTCTATAAAGATCGACATATTATAGGTCGCCCATTGTCTCCCAGACACTATTGGTCGCATTGGTATGGGTCTGGTATCCTTATGTATTTTGGGTAAACCTTTCAATGCTGGTATAAGAGGTTCATCTATATGTAGAAATTCATACATTTCCAAACTAACCTGGCGACACATGAGTAGATCATACAGGTTAACACTGATGTTGTTAATAATACTCACTACCTGTCCTAGTTCAAGTTCTTTATATGTAACATCTGAAAAAGAATTCTCCATGTTATTAATGTACTCAGATCTATCTAACAATACAACCCCCCCTCCCTTATCAGCAGTAGTTACAATAATGCTCGGATGGTTGCGTAACATATTGAGTGAGTTGAATTCTTCTCTATCTAAATTGCAAAATTTGTTAGTAACATGTTTAGAGGAGTAAAACTTATACAAGTCCGCTTCACAAGATTTTACAAAACATTCAACCATATGTGGAAGTGGAGGGCTGAAAGTGCTTTTACGCTTGAATCTAAAAGTCGGCTTATTCTCAACAACAACAGATGTTACTTTTGGATTTGCAAAAAACATCTTTATAGCTATGTTCCTAGCGAACAGTCTTAGGTCAGTGAAAGTCTCAGTCTGCACACTCGGTTGAGAAGGAATGAAGCTCAACCCTCGATTGAGAAGAGATAAATCAGACTCTGATAAAACAAGATGAGAGAAATTAAAAACCAAATCAGTCAGTTTAGCTGTTTTTTCTGTGGCCCATACCTGTCCTGTGAATTCTTCCACTTCCTGGGGCCTCGGCTCGTAGATCTCCCTTGGGGCAGACGTTCTGTTCTGATGGGAAAAGGAGCATCTGGTAATTTATTGAACATAACATTGGTACGCCTGACCGCTCCTGTTCTCTCTGGATCTTCAGCTGGAAGGAGCGCTAACTGGTTAGGAGGCGGAGTGCTAATGTCCAGAGTTTCTCCGGTTAGTGGTCTTCTTACTTCACTGGAATCAACAGGACGAAGCGTAGTTGCAGGTAATGGCGCCAAATTCAAAGCTCCTTGACTTCCGGTTTCAGGTTCTTCATGACGAGAATGGATATTCTGGTTAGATCGAGGATTATTAGGATCATGAAATCTGGGCCAAACAAAGATGTTGCCCTTTCTGAAGTCTTCAACATCTCTGCTGAGCTTCCGTTGTTTCACAGTTTTGAGTTTGTCACTGTAACTGTTTATTTGCATCAGTACTTGGTTAAGTTTCCTTGTACAGGTTTCTGATTTGAAATGTTCAACTATGTTTCTGTATAATTCATCAGTTCTCAACTGTAAGTCGTGTTCAATGGGTTCAAAGTACTCTAGCAATAAGTTTAAATATTTAAAGCCTAAATCCAAATTCAGATCCTGCCATTTCTTCAGCAAATCGGGGTAAAGTTGGCCATACGTCGGCATGCACAACACACGCATTCCCCTCGGTATGACATTAAAATGTATACACGCTTGCAAATGCTTCTTTTGCCATGACAGTCTCTGTATTTTGAATAGATTGTTTTCTAGCTCTTTAACCAAATCATAAAATTCATTAATATTGACATCGGGCATACTAGAAGTTGTTTTCGTGCTCACCATATCTTGAAAATCCATTGCTAGTAGTGGATTATTGGTTGTTGGTAAAAACGCTTCAATGTTCCGCATTTCAATTACTCTGGTTGGATTATAAGCCAGTTCTAAATCTCCCTTCTCCATAGCGTGAAAACGGCGGTACAAAAATGTAGATCAAAGTATGTGATAATATCACCGTTTTCCAAAGTGTCCTCAGGCAAAGCAAAACAGCAAATTGTATCCAAGTAAAACACCATGGGACACACCACGAGAAGTGAGGAAATCTTCTTTTATTCAGAACAGCACATAAAACAGGGAAAGATAAGCGCTTTCGCGTGCACTGTGCACGCTTCTTCAGATCTCATTTAACAACAAATACAACCTTGGTTAAATAATAAAAAACAACCAATAAAAACGCTCTTCAATTCAAAAAACTAATTTAAATTAAGTCATGTCTAATTAATCAATCAGCAAATAGTATTGTCTCGTTGAATGATGTATAGTATAGCCTAATGCTCCAAGTCATTCCAGACTCTAGTATGTAACAAGTTCATATAGAAAACAACAATAATAAAGGCTATATTTAATGAACATTCTTGTAATATAACCATTCTGTTATTATGCCGTACTCCAGTATCAATGGGACAATCGTCTTAACAAATCAATAATGGTTAACCATTATAAAAACCAAGGGAAACCAAGAAAGGGGGAGGAGTAAATAAGGCTAATCATTCAGTGTCCTACCAATGGTTTCCATGTGGGTGCTATCCATGATCCAGTTAGCAATCCATCTTGTGACATATGTGTAGATGTTGAAGCTGTTGAGCTCATGTATAATGGCCGAGAGGGATATTGTGTTGAACTGTTGTGCGAGCTCCAGATAGGCTGTGTGGACAACCCTCTGTATGTCTATGGACCTGGTAACTGTTTAAAGATGTCAAACAGGTTCAAGAGGCAAGATCTGACCACAACAAAGCTGAATTGTTTGAGATCCAGTGTCTGTAGGTTCACGATGTCTATGTGTATGTGTTACATGACGATACGCTCCATAGCTTAGCAGACCAGGATAGGTAGGCTTATAGGACAATATTGTCCAGGGTCCCTTGTGGCAGCACCTCTGTGGAGCAGGAGCACTGTTGATGTATGCCATTCCTTGGGTACATATCCTGTAGTAACTCTGATATTGAACAGTGACATAATGTGAGTGTTAAGTTCGTCAAGAATCTCGTGTCAACCGCAGGCCGGGACACCGTCTGGTCCCATTGATGCTGTGTTGTCTGCTATTGAGAGGTCAGCACTCACCTGTTCATCTGTGATGTCAGGGAGGCTACACCCTGTTGGGATGGACATTTGCACCATAGGGGGGATGGGGGGAAAACATTTCCACTGAACCTGTTTGCCAGGATGTTTGCAATGTCAGTGGGTTCACTGTATGTTTTGTCGTTATGCAGTAACTCACAGCATATCTGTGAGTTCCCACCCAGGTCCATGACATAACTAAAGAAAGCCTTGTGATTGTCCTTAGTGTCTGTTGCAAGTGTCCATTAGAAGTGGACCTTAGATGAATCAACAAGTGATCCTAGCTATTCCATAGTACTGATCAGAGATGCCTTCCTTTTTGGGATTGTGCTCTATCATGTAGTAGCCTCCTCCTGTTGTTGTATAGCCTATTAATGGCCATGGTCCACCAGACAGGTCCCCTGCCTTTGGAGGAGTGAGCCTTGTAGTTATCTGGGATAGCACCATCCATGCATTCCAGTAGTTGTCCATAGAATGGGTTTGTAAAGGATTAAGTGGTCTGAGCCATAATTAACACTGTCCCAGGGTCTTTGACGGATACCACCTCAGTTTGTAGAAGTGTGACTTTTGCTTATGAGAAGTACTTCACTGAGATCACCTAGGATGGGGGTGTGGAGGGGATATGTATGTCCAGTGAGATAAATGTATGGTCTGACCTTAACAATGAGGGGTATACCTCTGGTGTGGAACATAGAGTCCCCATGTTGGTGATGATCATGTCCCACATGTATTACCCTCCTGTGGTTGTGTTGACCAGTTCTGCCATAGCATTTGAGTCTATAAATCCTAGCAACTGTTGTGCGAGGGTGTTGGTGCTTGAGTAGTATTCCCAGTCAATGTTTGTGTATTTGAAGTCACCCAATATAATGGTGTTTGGAGAGACCTTCATATTGTTGGCTAACAACTGTTAAAAGTGATCAGTTTGTCTGTATACTGTGACATCATTCTCGGTGAGGGTAAGATGCTACATAAGATCAGGGTCATACTGGCCTGGGCTACATGATCAGAGATTTCCTCTATGTCTCTTGTCATGTAGTCCAGGGAGGAATGTCTGAGGGTTTGCACATCAGCATGGTCAATGATGGAGCCATATTTGTACTTGCTTTGGACTGACCTGAGTGCATGTGTTATGTGGCAGATCCTGGCACCCGACAGACAGCACAAAGTGACCTACTCCTTGTTCAGCCTGGTGAGTGGGACGTCAGTGTGACCGACAATAAGAGTCACCTATTACAAGTGTATTAGGTGTGTTGTTTAGGCCTAAGGGCAGTGACTGTGTGGCACACTGACTTTGTGAACTATGTGATATGTGTGTATAGTTGTGGGTTAGCAGTTGTTTGGGTGTCTGCTTTGTATGTCTCTACTGCTCAGGCAGAGTATATTTAGAGCCTCCGAGTATGTGTTTGTGTGGTAATGTATTTGATTTGCTGTCTTCATAGGTCCATGTGAGACTAGATTTGTGGTGTGTGTGGTTACCTTCACCGCCTGATAGACTGTGCCAGTCACGGGTTGAGAGATCTCAGCCTCCTGTTTGTCTATACAGTGGCATCTCTCACATATATCTGAGTTTGTTGGTAGGAGGACAGAGTTGTCTGTGTACATAAGGCAGTTGTAACATTGCATCAAAATTCCAATATGCACCAGCTGGACTGGAGAGTACACATGAAACCGACCTTCGGACATGCCAGGATATTATGATGACATACTCTGTTGACTGATCACAAAGGATCAGTAGTGTGTTAAGTGTGTAAAAAAGTATAACAGGGGTTTAGTGGTCAGGTTTGTCATTGTTTTTGAAAGATTATCTGCGAAGGAGTACAGACAGAACCATGACACCTCCTTCAGCTATGTCAGAAATAGCAATGTACAGTCATATATGTCCTGAGTCAGGGTCAACTGCACCTGACTGACAATGACGACATCCTGTCAGACAGGCCCATACATACATACCCACCTCCCAGTGACAAAAGGCCCTATCATCATACCAGGAGATATCACATGTAGAATGGGTAAACTGCTCCTCCCAAAGCCGAATGAATGCCATCCCTTGGATAACATTGTTTCCCCATATGTGTCATAAGTGCACAACAGAACAAACAGACCCTGCACCTGAACAGTCTGTTGAGCCTCACCCTCTCTACAGGATCTTACACTGCTGAATGTGTTACAGCAACATATGACACACCCCACAAGTGTTGGTGCACAACAGACCATGGGAACTGTGGTCCTAAAAGCCTATGAAGTCTGAACTGCTAGGCCATGGAGTCCATCATGATTGTAGTCAGAAACAGAGCTTTTGTAATCTGACAAACACACAACCCAACCAACTGTGGTATGTTAATGAGCAGATCATGTTCCCCAAACCTGCTAGATTGTTTTCAAGGCAGCCACCCAGGACATACATCACTGAAAGGAGCTACACGCGTCCCACATAGACCTTGAATAGCCCTTTATCAACATCACAGACACATGTTGTATCCACAAAACCAACAATCAGTGCATAAATATGTATTGTCATATGAAAGAATGGCAATTTGTCCACAGATAGATCACACAAGCTAAGAATTGTGGAGTCCTGTTCAAGCTGTTCACACCTGCTGTCCCACATGGTTCATTCCTGGGATTGCATAAAACAAAGTGCACACACATTACCATGTCCAGTCTGATGATGTCAGCATCCTACAAATATAGCAGGAGAATAAAGACCACCCAGTAAAGTATATAGCGTGACGTGTTATTGCGTATCTTTCTAGTATCATAATATAGTCAGGTAGGGGTTTGAATCTTGCAAATTATGTGTGTGTGTGTATGTGATTCCCTTTGAGAAGAGTGGCCTTTTTTGTAGACTGTGAAAACACAACAAAAGAGGTGAATTCCTCTTTGCCAAGTGTGATGATGTCAGTATCCCACAAATACAGCTTTGGAAATTAATGCTCCCAGTAAAGTATGTCGCACGTTGTGTTAATGCATATCTCCCTAGTGTCATAGCATTGTTAAATAGGGGTTTGAATCCTGCAAATGATGAGTGTGTGTGTGTGTGTGTGTGTGATTCTCTTTGAGAGGAGTGGCCGTTTTGTAGACTGTGAAAACACAACAAAAGAGGTGAATTCCTCTTTGCCAAGTGTGATGATGTCAGTATCCCACAAATACAGATTTGGAAATTAATGCTCTCAGTAAAGCATATAGAGTGTCATATTAATGTGTATCTCCCTAGTGTCATAATATAGTTAGGTAGGGGTTTGAATCCTGCAAATGGTGAGTGAGTATGTATGTGTATAATCCCTTTGGGAGGAGTGGCCTTTTTGTAGACTGTGACAACACATTAAAAGAGTTGAACTCCTCTTTGCCAAGTCTGATGATGTCAGTATCCCACAAATACAGCTTTGGAAATGAATGCTCCCAGTAAAACATACAGAGTGTCATGCTAATGCGTATCTCCCTAGTGTCATAACATAGTTAGTTAGGGGTTTGAAACCTGCAAATGCTGTGTGTGTTTGTGTAATTCCTTTTGAGAGGAGTGGCCTTTTTGGAGACTGTGAAAACACATTAGAAGAGGTGATTTCCTCTTTGCCAAGTGTGATGATGTCAGTATCCTACAAATACAGCTTTGGAAATGAATACACCCAGTAAAACATATAGCACGTCATGTTAATGCGTACCTCCCTAGTGTTATAACATAGTTAGGTAGGGGTTTGAATGCTGAGTGTGTGAGATTCTCTTTGAGAGGAGTGGCCTTTTTGGAGACTGTGAAAACACATTAGAAGAGTTGATTTCCTCTTTGCCAAGTCTGATGTCAGTATCCCACAAATACAGCAGTGGAAATGAAAGCTCCTAGTAAAGCATATGGTGTGTAGTGATAATGCATATCTCTCTAGTATCATAAGTAGGTAGGTGTTTGAATCCTGCAATTGCTGTGTGTGTGTGACACTGTTGAGCAATGTGTTGTGGGTTTTGCTTTTACTAGTGTATGACATATCAGTAAAGCAACAGCATGTGCATTGCACACTTCAGGTATCTGTGTGGCAAATACACATATGTACATGTGACCTAAATTGGTAACTGTATGGCCAAGACATATATGTACATGTGACCTCATTCACTTCATAGGTGTAAAGCCTGCTTTCAACACAACTACATCTGTTACCATTGAAAGTTGTTGCTGCTGCTTCTCGGACCATAGGTCACATATGTATGTATGTGACAAGTCCAGCCACTGTAGTGATCTGTGCCCTAGGTCATTTGTGTCACACACACACATGACAGTTGCTATAGAATAGCATGAGTGAGGGTGTATGCCTGGGGCATATTTCAGACATGTTCAAACACAACAAAGTCTGTCAATAATGGCCATTCATTGTAGGTATACAACAACTCCATGGATATGCATACAGACCCCTTATTGCTTATGTGATGCACTGAGGGACATCAGCATACCTTTGGGAATGTGGATATCAAAGGACAGATGACATCACATGTGGCTGTCTGTACACATCTGTACCCCTGCTACATGTTGTGTGCTACTACCAATGTAGTACTGTCAGGATACTATGTGTAGTAAATGTGGATGACTATGCTATTGTTGGCTCATAGCTTCACAACATGGGTTTGTCAACAGGTATCTGTCTGTATGATACCCTTGTGGAGGATAAGTGTCTAATCCGGGGAATGCATTGTAGGCCACTGTATGCATCACCAGATGTGGATGTACATATCCCTAGTGTGTCCGCTTGTATCTATGATGGACACATGCCAAACAGGAGTGGTCACGGGAATGTGTGGTGGTCAATACCACTGGTAACTGGTATAGTACAATACCGGAATGATTCTAATGCTACTGTGTATCCTACAGCTGTGTGTCAGTTGTCAAGACATCATCTAACGATTGGTTAAAATCAGGCTGTTGAGGTTATGTACACTACCAGAATGCTAACCAATGACCGATATCAACAGTATCACCCACAGCATAGTGTCATACCATGTCATACACACGTGTACCCAAGTTGTGACATATGTGTAGTGAAATGCATACTGGACACCAATAGGAAATATGAAGTATTAACACTGTGTAATACAGGGCATGTCACCCTTCCCATGTGCCCACCATGCACATACATGCAAACAGTGCACCTTCACCATGTTCACAAATGAACACCTTGAAATCTGTACTGCACACATCACACCCATAACATCCACTCCCCGACACATGCTGCCTGTACCACACACATCAACCAACTGGCACATGTGCGGACAATCCATGTTTGGAATTAACACTGGTGTAAACAATACTACATTGATAATCATTGCTGTGATGCATCATGCCTGCTCAGATATACCTACAAGAATATCATTACACTTTACTGTTGACAACATGCTAACATTGCTACACTGCTATTAGGTCACCCTGTGCATCAGCACCATGTTATCATGTTCCTGCATCAATGTCACAGATGACAGGAGGTGGCACAGTTTCATCATATCCACAGGGTGTGTTATTGTTTTTACAGAGCCTGACAATGACCCATCCAATCGACATGTATGTGTGTGTGAGGGACAACAGTACAGTATGGGTCAGTGTTGATGTAATTTGTGTGTGTATGTGTTAGCCCTACGTGTTGGTAGTATGTGTGTGTGGCTGCATGCACACAGTACCACCTTGTGGCTGCCAAATATGGAAGGTTGTGGAACAGCCACAGACTGTACTTGCCAGGCTGTACAGATCACTGTCTCCGGCCATGGACACAGTACCTGTACCTGGCAGGGGTGACACGGACAGTATCAGGTACTAAGCCAGACTGAGTACTATCGTCAGAGGCAGAGGGATGTTGACTGGACTCATGTCCCTGCTGGGACTGGCCAGAGCCACGTGCATGTGGTCATCTCGGACGGTCTACCGACAGCCCAGCCACAACATTGCTGGGGCTGGTACTGGCACTACGGGAATGGCTGGCACTTGTGTGTCATCCGCCATGACTGCCAGCTGATGATGTTGCTGGCATACATCCATGTCGACATCCCAGCCATCCTGCACTGTCCTGGCACATGGACATTACATTGCGGAGGACATCTAGTGTCTTCCCCCAACATCTATCAATGACATCGGTGTAATTGCAGATGGCACCGGCAAGGTCATGGATACTGTCATTGATCGTGGTGTTATGAGCCCTGGGCATGGCTGCTGTGTGGGGTTGCATGTGCCATAGATACCACACTTTCCTGGTCAATGCTTACCATATGCTGTTCCTCACCTAAGGCCGTTGGTGTTGAGGGATGCAATGGCAGTATGTATGTGCGCATAGATGGGGTGGAAAGCTGTGTACTGTCGACTGGTGGACCAACGACAGACCCTGTCAAACATGCCTGTGCCACAACACATGTATCATCATGTTCACTATTTGTGGCAGTGACCTCAGGTTCCTTGCTGCACCCATCCAACAATACCTCAGGACCTGTGAGAGGGAGACAGGAAGCACACTTTACCATCTGTACAGGATGTTCGCACACATGCACACATGCACACATGAACACATACACATATGGACACATGAACACATGCACACGAACGCATGCACACATGCACACATGAACACATGCACACATGCACACATGAATACATGCACACATGAACACATGCACACATGAACATATGAACACATGCACACATGAACACATGCACACATGAACACATGCACACATGCACACATGAACACATGCACACATGCACACATGCACACTAATACACTACTCAGTCAAGTTGATACACACACACACATACCAACAGCAATATGGAACATATTCGTTAGTGGTTGATGGTGTAGTACAGTATCACAAGCCAAAGAGTCCTATCACACGTGTCAGCATGCAGGATGTGTGTTGCTCAACAGTATGCAGTGCGAGTGTAGAGAGTCCTTGTTGATAACAGTATACATGTCGTTGATGCATGTGTGTTGTTCAATGATTGGCCTCACCCTAGAACACAATGTGTACATGGACACAACATTGCACTGCAAGTCTGAAGCACTTTCCAATGTCCTGTGCACCATCACTCATAGGTATACAAACCATGGCCGGATGCACACAACTGTCAGGTGTATAACAATGAATGCTATGTGTAGTACTGTAGGTACTGTAACTGGACGTAGTGTAGTACCATGAGCCATCATCAGGCAGCATCGTGTGGTCATTCAAGGCCACTGACGTATGTCACACTGGCAGCTATCTTGCTGTACCTGAGCTGCACCACCTAGGCTACATTTAACAGTTCACAGACAGTTGTTACATGGGAATGTCAGGTGTTCAGTAGGGAGCATTGCCTAACATGACAGTGTTGTGTGTTGACGCATGTTGCACCACCCTATGATAGGCCTCTACCCCCAGGTATAGTAAGTGTGCTGTGTTGATGACATATGGGATACTGGAGTATGACCTTACAGCAGGTGTCTACATATGCCATGTGTTTCATATCAACACATACTGCATATGACAAAGTGGTGTATGTTGTGTGCATGTGTATTGACTCTGCCTATACAATGTCCACTACAGTGTACCCCACTTGTTTGGGATGCTCTGTGTGTTGCATGTGTATGAGTCAGCTACTCATGTCACTGGGATGTGCATGTTCCACAGAGAACATGCAGAGCATGCACTATGTGTAGGTGTTTAACATGTGTATATGGCCTACAACTCTCCTATGACATGCACATGTTATATGCTATATTAACTGTAACCCACTCACCAGCATGGGTCTGCTGTCTTGCTATCACACCAGAGGGACCTGCAAGGATATGAGACAGTATGTCAGTGTCAACAACTATGGCATTGCTGCTGTGAGTTTGCAATTATACAGTAGTACATGAGGTGACAGTCACAGGCATACAGATAATGTCCTGAATTATCAGTATTGCATGACACTAGGCTCCACATATTCTGCATACACAGTACACATCTGATTAATGCATATTATAACACTTGAGATAACAGTGGTCTACAGATATGCCATGTTACCTGCACGCTCAGTATTGCCGTGCTGGGTGACTCCAGCCTCCATGATGACACCGGTGTGTTGTACTGGTTGGCCAGGAGCCACCATGCTGAGGAGCAGCTCTTTCACTCTGGTGAAGGGGCGATGTGTTGCAGCACCACCACCTGTGGCAAGCTGTTGTCTGTGGACATCGGAGGCATGCTGCCGGACATGTCTGATTAAATCACTGAAGTGATGGCGTACCTGCTCATAAGTCCAGTTATGCATGCCTACATCATTCACCCGATGGACAACATCCTGCCACAGTGCAGTGCGACCATGCTGGTCCTGGCAGGTTCTGGAGAACAGCAGGTTATAATGGTGTATGAGTGCATCTGATATCACTTCCTCCTCCTCAGGGGAATATGCTGGTTTTCTGTTGTGTGACATTACCCTGGAAGACAATGAAACAGTAATTGTGAGCAAGTCATGTGGCACACTCAACAATGTAATGTACAGACATCAATGAAATGCCATATATAGCAACCTATTGGCTGTCAGTAGATACATACTTTTAATACCACATATGACTGCTAAGCCCACAACTGCCTGACAGTGCCTGGCACATACTATATACCAAACCATGTTCTGCACAGCAACAAGGTGGAAACAGTATGTAAGACTATACAACAGTACATGACACACTCTATGTGACACAATGCACCACCTAACCAAAGGAGGTGTATATGACACTAATGCATACAGACATTTGTCATCCATTGAAATTAATGTACAGTACGGTTACAGTACTACCAGTACACCACACTACTTGATGATAGCAAACCCCTCGGTAACATATGTGCACATTCATCACTATAGGTGGCATACTGCTGTACTACACTATACATGTTGCTAGATACACACTTATATCCTGTGACACACATACCACTGAGGCCATGTTACAGGCATACCCATACACACATCAGACACTCATGCCTGAGGTATGTAATGTGTGAGGACTACAGGTAACAAACAAAACAGTGTTACCAAGCCATGTGGATATAAACCATACTGTGCAGTTGAGGCCTACAGCTTCAGGTAGTACTACAGTCCATACGTGAGTTGTATTCACTAGTGTTAACAATCAATAAGCATACATGTACTGCTTTAGCCTACAATGGCACCTTCCAGTCGACACCATGGGACTACGTTACAACATATGCCATACTGCTTTTCCTGCCTGGCAATAGCATAAGGGCCTTTTGATGGGATTAAAGCTACAACACTACATACCATGGTCTTCACAGTTTCCCACTAGGATATCACACATATACACATATGTGTCCAGTCTGGTGGACCCCAGCCATCAACAAACTTTAGAATAAGAGGAGAAAGCTATTACATGATAGAACAAAATCCATAAAAGGGAAGTCACCCCTGATCATTATTAGTAAAAAAATACGAGCACTCATAAAATCAACTAAGGCCAATTTTGAGAGAAAAATTGCCATGGATTCAAAGGACAATCATAAGGCCTTTTTCAGCTATGTTAGGGACCTGGGTGGAAACTCCCAGATATGCTCAGAATTAGTCCAAAATGATACAAAAATCACTGAACCCACAGACATTGCCAACATACTGGCAGACAGGTTCAGTGCAAACTTCACCCCTCACCCCTAAAGGAGAGATAACTATCCCTGCTGAGTGCAGCCTCACGGACAACTCAAATGCGCAGGTGAAAGCTGCTCTCTAAAGCTAAAAACACAGCATCAATGGGACCGGATGGTGTCCCCGGCTGTGTGCTACACGAGCTAAATGAAGAATTAAACCCGCACATAAGGCAACTGTTTAATCTCAGCCTTACCACAGGATACGTGCCCAAGGAGTGGCGTACGGCAACTGTGGTCCCACTCCACAAAGGCGGCGCCTCTACAGACCCTGGTAATTACCGCCCCATAAGCTTAACAAGTCTAGTCTGCAAATCTATGGAGAGGATCATAATGGAGCTCATAAACAAAGATATAGGGGACTTGCAGACATTGGACCCGACCCAGTTTGGCTTTGTCAAGGGAAGATCATGCCTTTTGAACTTGGTCAACTTCTTCGAAACAGTCACCAAGGCCATTGATGAGGGAAAGGCAGTCCATACAGCCTACCTTGACCTTGCAAGCTTTCGACACAATACCCCACTGGTATTGTAGAAAAACTTACCAGCTTAAATGTAAACCCATATGTCACAGGATGGGTTGCAAACTGGCTTAAGGACAGAACCCACAGGGTTAGAGTTGCTGGAGCTATGTCAGACTCCAAGCCGGTCACAAGTGGTGTCCCACAGGGCTCGGTCCTTGGGCCCCTATTGTTTGGCATCTACTTCTCAGAAGTACAGGCCAACATGGGAGGACTTTGGCTGACAAAGTTTGCAGACGACTGCAAACTGGGCGCCATAGTGGAAAGTGCATCGGACACGGATATCCTTCAGAAGGGACTCACGGAAACAGATAGCTGGTGCCAGAGCCATGGCCTGAAGTTAAACGCCAAACAATGTATAGTCATACCCTTCGGAAAAAACAAGGTAACCCCAAGCTACCATATAGGTGGCAATCCACTAAGCACAGAAGAGGTTATCAGGGACCTGGGGACCCAGGTTGACAGTGGCCTTTCTTTTGACACTCACGTTGCTAAAGTGGTTAGAAAGACCTTCTACATTGCCCACCTGATCATGAAGGGATTCACATCCAGATCTAGTGAGGTCATTGTTCCCTGTACTCTTCACTTATCAGACCAATGATCAGTACAATGCCCCATTCGGGATGTATCTCACCCGACATCTGCAGCAATTGGAGAGACCCCAAAAGTTCCTCACCAAAAGGATAAAGGGACTCCAAAATCTGTCATATGCTGCCAGATTGAAGAAACTCCAGCTCTATTCAGTCGCATACCGTCTGCTCAGAGGTGACATGTGCCTGACATACAAGGCCATGTCCAACCCGGAATTAATGGACATGCTCCACCTCAAAAAATCCAAATCCACCAAAACCACTAGAGCAAGTGACTTAAACCTTAGCACGAATATAAATAGGACGTGCTGGAGGGATAGATTTATCACTCAGAGACTCCCTATGCTGTGGAATAGAATCCCGGTCCATGTGAGGCAGAGCACCTCGCTGACTCTGTTCAAGAAAAATCTAGACCTGTGGATGGGAGATCGTAGGTTTACCCCGGGAATCATCTCTGTGTCACTGCTGGACAGAGGCACAACAAACTAATGGGCACAATATTTTTTCATATAAGGGGTGGCGTAAGCCACAAAAATTTGGGCTAGGCTTATAAATGCCTTAGGGCAGATAGCCTAGTATAAACCTATGAACCTATGAACATCTTTGACACATTCGCCTACACATTCTCCATCACACCCAGTCAACCTCACATAGCATGTGATGTAACAGGTAATGCATGTGTGTATCAGGTCCTAGGTAGCTGATAGGCTGTTATCCATAGGGCCTATGGAAGCCTAGACATATGATACCCTGCACTTCAACACCCGTGTAATGTAGGTTCATGTGCCCCTGTCATGCAGAGCCACGGAGGTGATTACCGGGTTGTGTTTCCTATCTCACATCCAGTCATCATGATTATTCATGGCAACTGCTAATGAGGACCTTCATTTGCTGTTGATAGGTAGTTGGTTCCACAGTATGGTATGTGTCTGTGATGATAATGTGCCACTCAAGCATGTTCTGCTTTTTTAATTTACAAGGTTTAGATCAGTAGAGTGTGTAGCTTGTATGGAGTTCCATCTGTTTACATGGAGCATGTCCAACACCTGTGGCTTTGCCATAGCTTTGTATGTTAGGCAGAGGTAGCCTCTGGGTAGGCGGCATGCGACACAGTGTAGCTGTGGTTTTGTAAGACAGTCAGCATAGGGCATCTGTTTGAGTCCGTTAATACTCTTTGTGAGGTATGTGTCTGGCGTCTACAGTTGCTGTGGATGTCTTCTGAGGTACATACCAACAGGGACATTGCACTCTATGATGGGTGTTATGACTGAGTAGAGTGGAACACTGACCTCTGTTTCCATGGATGACACACCTTAACTGATGACGTGGACTTTACTCAGTTTACATGACTAGTGTGGCACAGTGATTATCATAAGGGACACTACTGTCCACCTGTGTCCCATAGTCTCTTATCACACCTTCGGTGTTGAGTAGACTACCACCTATGTGGTAGTTCATGGGTACAGGGCTTTTAACAACAGGGATGGCAATACGTGTACAACATTGAGCTGGAGCGTACATATGAACATCCACTGGTGTATACATAGATATGCATATCGGCACATATACAGTCCACCTTTCATGGTGGGAATATCAATTATGCAAAGGTTGAGGGGGATACAGTTATGTAATGATATTGCACAGTCTTGTGCAGAATTCATGGAAGGTGTTCTCACCCCATATATCTTTAGCAGGACCCCCTATCTGGAAGACTATAAACCTAACAAATCATACCCACGGTGTTTGAACAACACATGGCATATGCCAGCACTGTATGCTGTCTTGCTTGACACACACTACAACCTACATATAAATATGCACATAACAACCTGCACCAACATATAAATGTCCACCCTTCACAAACAGTTGCAGTATGTCCCTTGCTCTATGCACATGTTCAGATGGTTATAAATCAGACACATATGTATCTCACCATATGTGTGTGCCATACAGACACAAAGTCCACAATGTTGTAAGTCCGTACACCTCACGGATGACCTGTTGGGCCTTGCTACAACATGGACAGTTGTCACATGTGTGCATACAGTAATAGTACAAGGGTATACATAGCTGTAAATGATACATTACTATACTAGCCTGCTACAGCAGTTGCCAATGCTAAGCTACACATTATGTGACTCTGTGACATCCAAGTTTATATAGGTGTTTGCACTACTCCCCCAAACTGCCATTAAACGCAGTACTGTACAGACCATAGATAACATGTTCAGATGTTTGACATGTACTGCTGAGCTACATATGTCACACTTATGTCCCACTGCACACAGTTACACACCAATTTCTCCATGGCAATAGTTATGCATGGCATCAGTGTATACATACCTACTGCTGCCACAAATGCATGTTTCAGAGGATTTACAGTACTATTCATAAACATCTACTACTTGCCGGTAACTACAAACTGTTACATACCTGTATGTCCCTTTCAGGTCCGTCTGTGTATGCTTTGATGTTTTTTTTATTAAGTACAGAGACTTACTTATGTTTACTTTGTGTTTTTTTTTCTTAATTGATAACCTTAGTTTTGATTAGGTAAATAAATTTGTTACCTATTTTTTTTCTTATGTGCTAGGAACTGTTCACTTGCTTAAACGTGCAATGTAATGATTGCATGTGAGGATAGCAAGTACAATCTGCTTTTATAGGTATCTGCACATGTGCATGTGATGCCCTCTGCAACAAATGTTGCCCAGCATTTGGTAAATGCATACAGCCTGCTGAGTGGTAATTGCAGTACTCACTGTCATAGCAACCCAATGCTATAAATTGCTAATGTATGCAGGCATAGCCCTTTCAGATTTCCAGAGTGAGGCCATGCTTGTTTGTTGTGGATACTGTTGTGTAAGTCAGAAGGTTGGTATACGTCTTATAAATGAAGCTAGAGGTGTAGACAGTGATGTACATGTTGTACGCAAACCTGACTGTTGCCACTTCCAGTACTGAGCTATCAGTGTAAAGTTTTACTCACCACTACAAATGCTTACACAACATTTATGTGACTATGTAGTTTCTTTTCTACTCATATAATTAACTGCCATATGAATGTAGTTATTGAGACATATTCTTTTGGCACATGAACTGTTTGTGAACTGTTATACTGGGAATATTAATGTACTCACTTCTGCAGGGTTTGTGTTTTTCAGTGTTGACATTAGCACAGGGTTCGCAGGAAAACTGGACAATTCAAGTACTGGGTATGCCTACCTACACACTTGGTAGACCCTAAACACATGAGTATATTTTAATTGTCGGGGGGGATGCTTACATACAGAGAACATTATGCATTAATGTGTGAATATTATCTTATTGGACTTACAGGATTGGTGTGTACCTGTGAGTTTATCAGGGCAGGTCGTCTGTCTGCATAGTTCCCAACTGTGAACCTATCCAGATGGTAACCAGAGGTTACACTGTCATTCTTTGTCTGTGCAACTCACAGGTGTTTTCAGCACTGGTACAATGGCATTGTTACAGTCAGTTGCTACCAATACATGGCTACATCCATTGGTATTTCTGTGTTGTACTCCTACATAAGGGTATGCTTGTGGAGGTCCTACCAAAGCTATTTGCAGAGTGTGTAACAGCAGTATAGCCTATATGCCTGTGTGTTTGTGCATTTGCCAGGCCTATGGAACATTCAGATACATCTTTGCATGGAGTCAGGGATAGGTGGTTGAAAGTGAGGTACACCTTACACATAATAGGGACAGTAGGTGTAGACTTCAGTGAGGCAGTGCATATGGATTAGTACTCCTTTCATGATGTACAAGTGGTGTCTACTGTTATTATTGTCAGTATTCATTGTGTAATAGCCCACCTTTCTGACTGACGTCAGTACTTTTCTGAGGGATTCAGAGGGACACAGCTAAAATATGTTTCACAATCAGGGACATCCCTGGAAAGTTGACACAGTTAGGAGGTATGGCCTCTGCCCTACTCAGATATGTCAGTGTTTGTCCTGCTATGATACTGTGTGGGGGTTGTAAAGTGTCTCTGTAACCTTATTTTCTGCTTGAATGGCTGCTTCTCATATCACACTCATGTAATGCAATTCCACAACAATTGCTGGTAGAGATCCGCAGAACTAGCTTTGTGTTATGGCCTTCCTATTTTTCCTTTACATTCACTCATTGTAATGCATGATATATTTTTTGCAGCACAAAGTTATTGTAGATCTGTTGTGGCTTACTGGTACTTCATGCAGTATACTGTGTCCAAGGTTTGGGGTTCGAGACTGACAGAGGTATTTTATTTTGCTGCTGAGCAGAACAAGGGCCCTGATACAGAGTGACTAAGGCACTTTTAAGCAGTTGTAAGCGGGTTTGCGTGGGTTTATGTGATGCTTAGTTAAGCGCACACTCGCTTAAACCTGCTTACTACTGCTTACTCACGCTAACCCCCGTGCTAATTTCTTTGAAAGAAAAGAAAACGGGGAGATAGGAAAGTGGTGAAAAAGGGGGCACAAAGAGGGAAAGACAGTAGGAAAAGAAGCTTGGGATGTGCAGGACTGGTGTAGGGAAGGTCCATAGCTGCCCATTTCTTTACCAGCAACAGCTGTGTATATTTTGCAAATTTGGAGTGAAATTTGAAACCTTCCACCCCTGAGAGAGGGGTGAGGACAACAAAGTACATTGTACTGCCAGTTATAATTATCAGTTTACATGTCCAGCGGACATGTGTGCAAAATGGGCAGCTATGTATGGGGCGTAATTTTTTGCGGGTACAGATTCCCCCTTTTTTTTTTTTTTTCAGGGGAGAGTGGAAAGTGAGGTAGAGGAAGTAGGTATATTTGAGCAGGTAGGTTGGGTAGGTAACCAGACAAGACAAGCAAGATGCATACAGGGGTGGAGTATGACACATGGGGTAGGTGAACACAATTGACGGAGACGGATGTTTGGAAATCGCAAGCCCATGAGCCCACAGATGGTAACAGTGGGACTGAGATCTTCACCCATGGGCAGTCACCACTGAACCTTCACAGACCCGAGGGTCGCTGTGCTGGGGGCTGCGTAGGAGGGCCAGGCTCACCGGTGAGTCGCGCCACTCTCGCCTCAAGCTGGCGTAGGGGATCAGCGACTAAATGCTGAATCTCCCTACACACCACAACCCGGACCCTTCGGAGGGTGACAGGAGGCCCTTCTCTGCCCACGCTTGCAGGGGGGGGACGAGCCCCATCCCCTGCAGCGCTTCCACCCGAAGGTGGCACAGGGCCAACGGAGGAGGGTAGCCCGGGCTGGGCACCAGACCTGCTAGTGCCAGGTGCAATTGCCAGCTGAGGAGGGACAGGTGGGTCCGCTGGGACTGGCCTTCCCATACGTTCTGTGATTAGGTGTGTTTAATTACAACATAGACAACAGCATTCCAAATTAGTTGTAACAGCATGCAGTAATATTCCCATTAACCCAACACACCAGGGTTACAACAGTTGAACAGCAAGCATAACTCATGCATATATTGAACAACAGTGGAAATTACAACAGCATGCAGGGATGATTGGTGTCAACAGACCACCAAGATTGTGATGTTTTAACAGGGGACATGCATCAAAGTAAATGCAGATTTTATAGAACAATAGGACATATGTCCCAACATACCCATTGAGATGTGGAATTGCATTGTTTATGCACATGGAGTAGGGTGTAAAAAGAAACCACCATTAACATCTTATTAGTACTTTAACTCTACACCACATTCCTATTAACTGCAGGTGTATATCAGCTACATGTATTATTACACTAGGCAACATGCATTAGATTGCGTTATGGGTTTGGCTAGTTCATTATATACCTGACCTATATCTGACATAGTAACTGTCCAAGATGCAGATGTTACTGCTACATACTTGTATTTTATTTATATATTTATATATTTATGTATCTGCACATCTGGATGTGTTCACATGAGATTTTCACTTGATTTTCTACACAACCCTACATTTCAGGTAGCACACTCACATTTCTGGGGAACACCTTGACAAGCTACTCGTGTGCCAGATTTACCTATGCATGTCAGCCATTTAACAACTGTTGAGGACTGTTACATGCGTCACAGCTACTGGCACTTCCTTCATCCACTTTATATGATACTGCACAACTGCGGGTTGTCAGCACTTAATACAACAGTAATATTTATTTAATGCAAGGGTACAACAACATTTCTAAGTAACTGACACAAACACACTCCAAGTATTATACCTTTCTTATTTACATTAAAACTATTTTCTACAGGCTCTCTCCTTTATTTGATATTACAGTGCATACGGTAGACCTGTTCAGGACATATTATACCTTTATTGATAGGTTACAACACTGTTTTTCAGGCTCACTCACTTATTTTCTATGACGGTGCATGCAGAGATAGTATTCCAGACATATTTTAGCTTTATTAATGGGTTACTACACTCTATTCCTGGCTATCTGACTTATGATATGTAACAGTACATGCAGAGAATTTATTCCGGGAATAAATGTCATATGCTTCACAGCTACTGCCACTTTCTTCATCCACTTCTTATGGGACTGCACAACTGTGGGTTTACAGCACCTAATACAACGGTACTATTTATTTATTGCAAGGGTACAACAACATTTCAAAGTAAGTGACACAGACACACTCCAAGTTTTATACCTTTATTAATTACATTAAACAATCTTTTCTACAGGCTCTCTCCTTTATTTGATATTACAGTGCATACGGAAGACATATTCAGGACATATTATACCTTTATTAATAGGTTACAACACTCTTTGTCAGGCCTGCTCACTTATATATTATGACAGTACATGCAGAGATAGTATTCCAGACTTATTTTACCTTTATTGCTGGGTTAGTACACTCTATTTCTGGCTCACTGACTTATGTTATATAACAGTACATGCAGAGGATTTATTCAGGACATTTTATTACTGTATTATTGGGCTACAACACTTTTGTCATGCTCCCTCACATATATCATATAACAATACATGCAGAATAATTACTAACCTGCCTGGTGGCGCAGCCTTACCAGCCTATCTGCATAGGCTTGCTGATTCATAGCACAAACACCTGCAGCTGTGAAGTAAATGAAGGGATATTGAGACATACCTATCCATTATTTAAACTATATTAGCATGTCCTACATACTGCATTCCATGGATACCTACTTAGTAGTGGGGCATCATGCATATGACGGGCCTCCTGGATCCATTGGTTCAGAAGATCCTGCTTCCGTCTCTTCAGGTCTGCATGGTGGTGACGGACCTGCTCACCAGTCCGAGGAACGCCTGTGGCACTGGTGAGTTCTTGAGCCAACCGGTTCCAAGCCTCTGCCTTATACTCCATCCCTTGGAACTGGCCCTGCAGGAGTTGAGTCTCATGAGGATGCACTAGGAGCCAAACCATGTATTTTGACTCATCGATGCTCCAGTGTTGTGCTGTAAAGCGAGTACCTTCTCCAGTACCAGACATTCTAACTGCAGAATGGAGCTACAATCAGTTATGGTGAGTATTCCCACCTATGGAGCTTAAATATGCCGCATTTCCTGCACTTTTTTGTGATTGGCCATTTTTGAAAATTCTCGGCTGACTGCAGACCTGCTTAGCAATGGTTAATCTAACATTTATAAGTATGTATATGTTAACAGTGTGCATTTATCGTAAGCTGTCGTGGCTTAGTGGTTCAGTACTTTGATTATGGTGCACAGTGCCCTGGGTTCAAACCTTATCATTGCTTTTTATTTTACTACTGTCCAGACAGGTTAGAGGGTGTGGCTGTGTTTAAGCAACTTTGCTCTACGTTGCTCCACGTTGCCCGATGGTGCACTGGTTGGCGCGGCGCGCACCTCCGCACAGACCGATTGCGCTGGGTAAAGCGCTATTTAGCTATGGGCAAATACATTGTGCTGGGTAAAGTGCAATTTAGCTATGGGCAACTACATTGCGCTGAGTAAAGCGCGATTTAGCTATGGGCAACTACATTGCGCTGGGTAAAGCGCTGCTTAACTGCGGACAATTATGTCATGTTCCTTTATGAATTTACATTTTGTTCTCTGATACATAAGCCATTTCAATGTTTTTTTAGTAACAGTTTAATCATATATGTCAGGAATTATTTCATATACTCATTTTTAACATAAAATAGGAAGAGGAGTGGTGGGACTCAAACCGTGAATGTCTCCTCTGTGTGTGAACGCTCTACCACTACGCTATTACAATTTGGTGCAACTTTCATATACATTCCTTATTATGCTCTTCCATGTCGAGATTCCTAACTGCAGCTAAGCAATGGGCACACTCACACACACGCGCAAATACGGGCAGCTATATTGGGAATTAGAAAAAAAAATTAATGTTTACTTTTTATAACTGTGCTGGGGGTTTACAATGTCTGGAAGTGTGGTGTTGGGTACATGAACATTTGAGCAGACTCGCTCTTGTGTGTTGACATTTTGCATTTCACACACTTGCAGGGTCGTGGACCTTTAGACTGCTCGGCAGTCGGACACACCCCCTGCTTGCCTGCATGGTCCATGTTAGGCTTGGGGTAGAGTCAGCATGCCCTCATGAATATTCATGGCATGCTGATGTCATACCGTTCGACTGCAGCCTCCGAGTAAGACTTATTTAGTCTTACACGGAGGCTTTGTGAATCCGGGGGATTGAAATTTTCAGCCTGCAAAAACAGCCATTTCATATTCTGAGTTTTTGATCAAATGAATGACACCCCCTGAAACGATACATTAGCTTACTGTAATGTTCTCATTCAACAAGATTGTCAAAGAATAACGTCTTATACGTCAGGTCAAATTACAAAAGACACACAAATGCAGAGAAAGCCTTCTGCTTATGTTTTGGTTTTAAATCTTGTCAACATGAAAGGAAAATATTAGGTCTTGCTTGAGACTCAAATCTTATAAAGGAGCTGAGCTAAAAAGATAAATTCATAGTTACATTTTCTCTTATGCCTTTGTTTGATCTAGTGTTTTTATCTATCGCATGAGCATTAGTTGAGTTTCAATCAATGCACTGTGAATGCAAACTATAAAACCATAAGATGAATTTAAAGAAAACTTGTTACTACACCAAAACACACATCTGATCTTTATTTTTACTCTTTTTTTTGTTTGTTTTAGGAATTTATTAAGCAGCTCAACAAGCACTTAGGCATTTATATCATAGTAAAATACAAGTGTTAATGTTTGCTGACACCTGTGGGCTGTCATTTGTTACAATTATCTTTAGTGACAGAGGACCTGTTGTACTGTACCACCAAACTGAACTACTGAGAATACAACAAAGATTATACAAACACTAAAGGTTACTCTGTCCTCATACTGACATCCTCCTGTTTCCAAAGCATCCATCTAAACAAAAATATAGACTGCTCACAATGTGGGTTCTGTTCTGTATAGTTCCATAGGTAAATTATCATCCACAAACTTTCTGCAAAGATTAGTCTAGCTGTTTTCTTCTAAGTGGGAAATGCCTAACAAGGTGGTGATTGTAGTCACCGAATGAAAGTTCAGTGATGAAAGTTCCATTATGTAACATTATAACCCTATAACCTAATCTGCAATTGCTGAATTATTCTGCATGTGATATACATATGACAGGTTAGTTGTCTTATTCATTGCATCAGACTTTCATTATGTGCATATTTTATCTAGCATAATTCAACAAACACCTACCTTTCTGTATTCAGAATAACAAAGAATAACCTCTTTCCCATTGTGCAGCAGTCTAGGAGATGACTAAATTAGACAGGGTACCTGGGGTGTTGCATTGCTTGACATACGGAACAGCATTTTATACTATTTGGTCAAAAGTTATTTCAATAAATTTATGTTTGCTGAAATTACACTTGGTGAATGCTTATTAAATTGACTTGTAAGTTACCTGGCATAAACCTAGAACATCATCAAAATGACATGGCTTCACTAACAAAATAGTTTGCTAATTCAATATATTTCTTTCAGGCAGATGCATTTTGTTTAGCTGTAAAGCTAGCTTTTCTGTGGACATATACCTGCTGAGGTTGCAGTGCACAGATAAGATCTCTATATGTGTGCATGCTAGTTTACCAAATAAAGTAAAACAAGACATGATATTTTATTATCTTGATTATTATTTATTAAAATACTGAACATCTGTATTGTGAGATTAAACCACAAGTCACTACAGTAGCTTGGAGCAATGTATTATAAAAGTGCTAAACATGGTTTGAAGCATCTTTTTTTACTTTTAGTTTAAACTCATTATGCTTAGTAAATCAGTAGACAAATGCCTTAAACCATTTATTCTGTTCTCTCTCAGATTCAACAGAATGTGTGAAATGCCCTGATAAGGAGTGGCCCAATGAGAAACAGGATTGTTGCGTTCCAAAAATCATTGAATTCCTTGCATATGAAGAACCTTTGGGAGTAACATTGACTGGCATGAGCTTATTTTCTGCATTGGTGTCTGTTTCAGGTCTCATTATCTTTTATAAACACAATGACACTCCTATTGTCCGAGCTAATAACCAGACATTAAGTTACCTTCTTCTTTTGTCACTGGTGGTGTCTTCACTTTGCTCATTTGTTTTCATTGGCCAGCCAAACAAAATTAATTGTCTGCTTAGTCAAACTATCTTTGGTATTACCTTTGTACTGTGTGTGTCTTGTATCCTTGCAAAGACTATTACGGTTGTTATTGCTTTCAAGTCAGCTAAACCAAACAGCAAATTAACAAAGTATGTAGGCCCAGTAATTCCAAATAGTATAGTATTTATACTCACATTCTTTCAGGTCATACTCTCTTCTGTATGGTTAGCCATCTCTCCCCCATTCCCTGAGGAGAACATGAAATCACAAATGGGCAAGTTAATCCTTGAGTGCAATGAAGGGTCAGTAATTGCATTTTGGTGTATGTTGGGATACCTTGGTTTTCTTGCCTCTGTGAGCTTTATAGTAGCCTTTTTATCTCGTAACTTGCCAGACAGCTTTAATGAGGCTCGGAACATATCATTCAGCATGCTGGTGTTTGTAAGTGTCTGGTTTTCCTTCATCCCTGCTTACTTCAGCACAAAAGGGAAGTACATGGTGACTGTTGAGATATTTGCCATTCTTTCATCTAGCATGGGTGTGCTCTTTTGTATTTTTGCTCCAAAATGTTATATTATTCTTTTCCATCCTGAAATGAATACAAAGCAATACATAATGGGGAGAGGTTCATCACAAAGCAGATAATATTAACGTGATTTTTCTCTATAGCCTTTTTAAGTCAGCATTATAAAAGTCATTGTGGTAACTTTGCCAGTTTTATTCAAAGTAAGACAAAATAAGTACCCATTCCTCATCACCTGTTCCCATTTTTGAACTAATAAGTTCATACCAATAAGTACTAGACTAGCTGCCCTTGTGGGCCACTTTAAGCCTAATTAATTTCTTCCAAAGGTGAGAATCAAACATTGTACCTTGTGACTGGGAGGTAAACACCTTAACCGTTACATCACCGCCCCACCCCCTTACACCACTCCCCTCATATAGTCTTCATCTAGACATTTTATCTTTATCTAGTGTTTAATGTTCTGCTTAGCTTGTTCTGTAGCTGGAATCATAGGTCTCAACCTGCTAAGAGGCCAGTGTGGAACACAGACTATAGCAATGTGTGACAAACAGTCAAAATGTGGAACACCCAATTTTTGCACAGCGCGAAAAACATACTTTGACCATGGCCATGACCCTACATGGTTAGACATTTCCTTCTTTCTGTCATATATCAAAAAAGGCATGTGGTCCCCTTCCTAATCCCTACTGCTAATTCCTTTTCAACATGCACCTTCACTTCTGTTTCACTTCTGCTGGCCTGTCTTGTATTGTGTTTTCTTTTCCTCCCACCTCTTTCTTTAGTTCTGGCTGGTGTATGTCTTTACTTTTACTCTAATCACTGGCTTTGCTCACTTTCCTTTCTATTTACATTGACCTTCTCTTCTTTTTGGCTATTTCTCACACCCTTGCTGATATCCCCAAGTACTCTATCCTTGACTCGTACATATAAATTGTTTACCCATTTACTCTTCTCCCAGTTTCTTAATCAATCTTTTACCTCTCCCTAAGTGCATCATAATACCAAAATCATGCTTCATCACCTTTGTCTTTGTATTTCTTGTCTTTTCTTCCTACTACAAACTACATAATGACATGATTAACATTGACTAATGGTGTATTTACCTCAACATCCATCAGATAGGACCATATCCAGAATTCTATCTTTTCCAGAGCAGTCTTGCATCAGCTAGCAAAAGATCTCATGGTCCGAAATCTCCATCAACTCCCACTTCTCCTTTACTCTGGTGTCATAGAATTTTCAGGTCTGCTTTTGGAAGTTTCAAATCCCCACAAATATTGCCTTTTTGCTCCTATCCCCTTACTGTAGGCTTCCTACATTTGTTCATCCTTCTCCCATGATGGTCTTATGAGGCATTTCACTGTATCAATCCATCAGGTCCCCTCCTCCCTCAAAGCATAAAGCAGGAGAAAGAGACCTCAGGGTGATAGCAGAGGTAGAAAAGACTCACTCCTTGCAGACTGAGGAAGAGCATCAGTGACTAGTAAGGTGGTGAACTGTATCCTTATAATAATGGACTGCAGAAGTCAAAAGGTTCTACCACTCATTTGTAGACAGCAGATAGGCCTGAATGGAATGCTGTGCTCGTTCCTGGCACCTACACAAGGAGAGGAAGCTAAAGCTCACTGAGAGTGTACAGCCAAAGGTAATGAAGGGAAGAGAGGGCAGTTGACAAGAGGAAAGGTTGGGGGAGATAGAGCTCTTATCACCTGAGGATAGGTGAGGAAGGAGAGAGATGGTATGGGTTCTGAAGATACAATGACTTAAAGCTTAACACAAAAGCCAGGAGAGACAGGAGGGGGAACAACTAGCCGACTAATTGTACAAAATTCATCCTAGGCATTAGAAAGCACGTCTTCATTAAAAGACAGAATAACTATAACCTGATGGGGCAGTAGATTTTCAAGACACTAGAATTCTTTAAGATGCCCTGGGGAGGGTGGTCAGGTAGGAGAAAAGGCAGTACAAAGATGTCAGCTGTGCAAGCTGGGCAAGTTGGAAACATTTCTTTTTCTGCTGACATAAATATTTAATGCAATATGCACTCAATTTTGCCACAAATATTTTTGTTTTGTTATTTGCATAGTTGCAAAACAGAAGCTGAGTTTTTGTAGTTCCTCTGTAACTGCAGAGTTGTGTTGATTGTGATGCACAACAAAGGTCATTTCTGTAATGCAAAATATTTTAAATGTTAATCATTTCTACTGTACACATGCACTGATGCACTTAGAGTTACAGCTAACAGCTTAAGTAATCACTAAGGTAACCAGCTATAGACACTTACATCATATAGACCTGGGCTTGATTACCGTTATTTTAAATTGCATACTCAAAGAGCTTATGCATGTCATGACACTATGCATTTATATCTGCTCTACACCAGTTGCCATGGCATAGTTTTAAACACTAATGCATCTGCCTTTAAATTCACTTGAATGGAAAATCAAAACGATGATCTCTCTCTCTCTCCCTCTGCACCCTGCAAGTATTGCAGTGGCATGAAAACAAGTAGCAGCATGTGATTGGCCAAATTTTCTTTACCCCAATAGCTCCCTTTGCCTTAGGAGCAGTGACCTGATTGGCTCATATACCACAGTGCATTACACAAGCCAATGAAAAAAACATAAGGCGGAGCCGGCAATGTTCAATGAGGAAGAGCGGAACAGTCAGCTAAGCCGATATTAAATGCGGAGCGTTCCACACAATCCAGAGCACTTGGCTGCCCAGGCTGGAATGCAACATGATAGACCCAGATGTGGTGCAGACTGCATTAAAAATGGCTTAGCGGGGGACTCTCAGTTCTCCATTTCAGGATGAGTGTAATGTAATGTTATGTAGTTAAATTGCATTACAGCAGGTAAGATACAGTTAAGTTAATTTTGAAGATCGTTCTGCTCACTATCTGTAGACTTCTCTGTAATGCATTTATAGATGGGCATTTTGAAATTCACAGCTCCTACCATGAAGAGAATGGAAGCTTTTATATAAATCACAGTATATACATAAACTAGAAAACCCTTAAAGGTAATATTAGGTTGTCATGACAATGTGAGAAATATGTTCAAACAACTCAACAGCTAAAGTGGTCAACTTTCACATTATTGAACTGCACTCACCAAACACATGTCCTCATATCACTGAAACACACCCAATTGAAAAAGGAAGCTAAATTAATTTATTTGCTATTCAGTACACTGCATCCCTCGTCCATTCACATACTGCTTACACACACACGCGCGCACTCACACACACACACACACGCAAACACACACACACACACATGCACACACACACACACACACACACACACACACACACACACACACACACACACACACACACACGCACACACACGCACACACACACACACACACACACACACACACACACACACACACACACACGTACGCACACGCACGCACACACACCACACACACACACACATACCATACCTGTCAATAGTTTTATGTGGGTTAGTCTCCACAGCCTTGTAATGTAATACTACTAAAGTGCTACAACTGACTAAATAGATGTTGACTGTAGCACAGTGTGATTAAGAGAGTTGTTAGTAGTAAAGAACAGCTTCAACAGCTGTCAGGAAAAGGTACCAATGACATTACCAATGGGAACCCAATCTCTAAAGTATTAGTTCAGGTTTTAGAAACTCTGAATCACTTTCTGAGCAGCATTATTTCAATTAAAACATTTTCTCTTTATGCTATTTACACCATGAAACAAAGATAAGAAACGAGAACAAACCAAGATGCAAACGGTTTCAGCTGGTGAAAATATTTAATTCAAGACATTTAAAAGATACTGGATTTGTTATCTTTGCTATGAATTTCCAGTTGGCAGTTGAGGCCTGTTCTCCATAGATGTAGCGCATGAATTTATTCCTGGAGGATAGCATGTGTCAGCACAAAGGTGTAGGAAGTAGCATTGCCACTTCACAGCAACAGGTTCTCCTGCTTGATTCTCTGCTGATGTGCATTTTTGCTAAATCTGTATGCCCCCTCTGATTCCACATGGGTTTTCTCTGGGTGGTCTAGTCTCCTCCCACCTCCCAAACACATGCAGCAGAAGAATTAGTGCTCTACAAATTGTCCATAGGTGTGTGTGTGTGTGTGTGTGTGTGTGTGTGTGTGTGTGTGTGTGTGTGTGTGTGTAAATGGGAGAGAGTATGTGTGTTTAGCAATAGTCCTGTATCTTGTCAAAAATGAGATTCAGTGCAAGTGCATATTCTCTGCTGGGATAGGCTTTGACATCCACATAACCCTGTAAGTGATAAAGTGAGTTACAGAGAAAAAGTATGTATGTATGTCTTTACTTATAAATGTATGCATGAATGGATTAGATAAGGTGTACCTTATCTATGGGATAGGGTGTATCTTATCTCATTTTCCCATAACAAGTACACCATACAGCTGCTAGGTAGGAGTTACGTTTGTGGGGGGATGGATTATATCTTTTACCATCTCTGATAATGGGTACATAGTATGTAAAGTACAGATATTTCATAATGGACATATCAAATAACAGAATGGTGGATGGTACCTTAGCTTATTGGATCTCTGATACTGGATAGATTATGTCACAAGGGAGTGAGGTATACTTTATATAATAACATTGTCTGTTAGAATGGGCATAATGAGTATCTGGGGGTTGAGTGTACCTTATCTTATGACATCTCCTACAATATGTTCATCATGTAGGTCATGTAGCAGGAAGATAGGCTACACCATGTCTCACATTATCTCCCATAATGGGTACACCATGTAGTGAGAGGGGTAAATACACATTATCTTATATAATCTTCCATAGTGAATATATCATGTAGTTGGAAGATGGGGTGTACCTTCTCTTATACTGTGTCACAGAATGGGAGCACCTTGTCACATGGGTGTAGGGTACATCTCATGTTATACCTTTTCACACTGTGGATGTATTGTGTAGCCAGGGGCTGCACCTTATTTTATATGATCTCCTACAAGAGGCATGCTACATAGCTGCCCACTAGATGCTAAGCTCTTAGATGCTATGCCAGTCCCAGTGCCTGATGGTTATGACTGCTCTACCTCACAAGAAGATCATTGTACATACAGTGATTACACTACATTGACTCCATTCTTTTTGCACTGACCTTTGTCTCAAGTTCAGCTTGTTTCCTTGGCTGACTCTGCTGCTCTGTTTCAAACATACCCCCAGGAGGCAGACAGGCTATAAATACCCAGGATCATCTTCTTCTGTAGATGTCCTCATTCACTAGTGTTCAGTTTCCCCATCTTATGATTGCCAGCATAATGCATATCCTGTTCATAAACCTGGCTACTGGCATGAGATGAGGCAAAGCAGCTCAACATGAAATCCCTCACAGCAGCCAGTGCAATTAACATTCATTAGTTATTCATGAGGTCAACCATGTAGTTTCTTCTTCTTTATGTTTTTCATCTCTGATGACTAACAAGTTTATGCAAGTTGTTTTCCAGAATTCCAAAATCTTTTGCTCCCTTTCCTCTAGCAACATTTTTATTTATTTTTATTTTTTTGGCCTCCACTGCAATCCGGCATTAGTTTTCCTCTAGGACAATTCATTTCTCTCCAACCTTCAGTGTTGGATGGGAAGGGGAAAGGGAGATGAGAGACAAGGAACTCAGTTTTATACTCTGGGAAGCTTGAAGATTTTTGATACTCCTACTGCTTTCCCATTTTGGCCAGCAAGTGTGATCTCATATTCGATATGCTAAGCTTCCATATGGATGCATATGCTTTTTCATGTCTGCAATGTCCAGCTTACACTTACAAGACTCCAGATATATGGAGCACACCTAGTGGGTGCTACTGTGGGAGAACAAAGCCAACATTATCACCCTGAGTGGGTAAGTCAGTGAAAGCTGCTCACTCCTACCCCTATCTACCTCCATATTGCCCATATTATTAATAGAAACTGGTTCACCTGGGATTCTGTCAGGATTTATTCTCTCTCTGCACAATAAAACCAGCTATCTCTGTACAGCAATCTTTATGAAATGCAGTTTCCTTTTTATAAACAACTTATTCCTTTTCATTCCCCCATTTATTTCTTCTTATAATGAAACTCTTTCTCCCCTATTCTACAGTCATCTGCTTTCAAATGTTACACAACCTGATCTCACAGATAACCACCTGCATGTCACACACACTAAAATCATGTCCTCCCTAGTTTTATCTTCTTTACCCTGTTAGAGTAGAATATTATCCCTTTTTATACTAAACTACCTTTATTTTCTAGTATCTATTATGACTTTGATGTTTCATCATCCATGCATCTTGTATGTCACCCTACCAATGCAGCTGATGTCAAGGTAGATAGGCTACTTGGCAACGGCAAAATGAAGAAGTTCTGGCCTGATCTTACTACTCCCCACCCTATGTCCCAGATGGGAGACCTCTGCCATATCCACCTGACCTTTACTGGGCTTAATAGTCAACCCTTCCCTCTGTAGTCTGCCCAGCACCTCCCCGACATGCTGAAGGTACTCTTGCCAGGAATGGCTGTAGATGGCAATATCATCCAGGTAAGCAAGGGCAAAATCTCATACTCCTGCTAGGATGCGATCTACCAGCCTCTGGAAAGTCACTGGGGCATTTTTTAATCGCAAAGGGCATCTCCATGAAGTCATACAAGCCAAAAGGAGCCACAAAAGCTGATCTGTCTCTAGTGTTGGAAATCAAGGACACCTGACAGTAACCCTTGGTAAAATCAGTAGTGGTAAGATGCTTAGTCCCACCCAGCTCTCTAGGCATTCATCTGTCCTAGGCATGGGGTAAGCATCTGACTCTGCATGACTATTTAATTTCCCGTAATCCACACAAAGCCTGGTGCTGCCATCCTTCTTTGGTTCCAGCAACAATGGGGAGGCCCAGGGACTGCTGGACTCCTGGATTAATCCTAGTTCCAACATTTCTTGTATCTCTTCCCTCAGAGTCTGTTTGACTTTCTCAGGCACCCTATAAGGGGCTGCTTAATAGGCCTCTAGGGTCCTGTATCCATATGGTGCTGCACAAGGTGGGTGCAACCTGGTTTCCCAGTGAACATGCCCTCAAATTCCTGTAACACTGCTTGGATTAATCAAACCTGGGTAGGGGACAGCTGCTGGGACATTGCTACCCCTTCCACTGAGGTGTCAGGCTGAGCCTCACTGAGGAGACTAGTCACAAGATCCTCTCAGACTCCTCCTGCCATCAACTTCAAGTACTTAGCACCAGGGCCTCCCTATAATTGTAAGGTTTTATCATGTTCACATGATACAGTTTCTGCCCCTGCCTCCTGTCTGGCAGTTCTACCATGTAGTTAACATCACTGACCTTCCTTACCACTTTGAAGGGTCCCTCCCAGGCTGCCTGCAGCTTGTTGTGTCTGATAGGAATGAGAACCATAACCTGCTGCCCCACAGCATACTCTCTAGCTGGAGAATTTCTGTCATATCAGACCTTTTTCTGCTGTTGGGCTTCTGCCAGGTTCTCCTGGGCCAAGCCCATGAGTTCTCTGAGCCTTATACTGAGGTTTAGGACATATGCCACAACAGACACCTTGTGGGATTCACACTCCCCCTCCCACTCATTATGAATCAAATCTAGAGGTCCTCTCACACTATACCAGTACAGTAAATCAAAGGGTGAAAAACATGTCACCTCCCTGTAAGCAAACAACAGATGGGGCAAATATTTGTCTCACTCCCTCTTAAACTGGTCTGCAAATGCCTGTAGCATGGTCTTTAGTGTAGATTTTAACCTCTCCACCAGACCATTAGTCTGGGGATTGTAGGGGGTGGTCTTTAAGTGCTTCACCCCACAGTGCTTTCACAGACAAGCCAGCAGTCTGGCATGAAATTGGCACATGTGTCAGTCAGTATTTCTTTTGAGAAACCTACCCTGCTGAAAATCTGTAACAAAGCATTTGCCACCTTTTCTGCCTCAATGGAAGACAGAGCCACCCTCTCTGGGTATCTAGTAGCATAATCAACTACCACTAGGATATACGTCTTCCCTGTGGAACTTGGGGTACTCAGAGGCCCCACAATATCCATAGCTACCCTCTGAAATGGCTCCTCAATCACAGGCAAAGGGTCAAAGGAGCCTTGACCTTGTTTCCTGTCTTTCCTACTTTTTGGCACTGCTCACAGGTTCTGCAATACTTTGTTACATCCCTGGAAACCCAGGCCAATATAAGTTCTGCATAATATGTCTCTTTGTATGCTTTATGCCCATATGACATGCAAAGGGAATGCACGGGCTATAGCTAGAAGTGCCAGATGGTAGGCTCTGGGCACTACCAAATGCTGTATTCTCTCAACCTCCAGCCCTCCCTCAGGGGTCCACTCTCTTTACAGTAACCCTTTGTCCCAGTATACAGATTCACCCCTTCCTTGAGAATCAGGTGCCTCACTGGCTACCTCCTTCAGGCCTTGTAATGTAGGGTCTGAGAGCTGAGCCTGTCTCAACTCTGTCTTTGTAACCCTTCCCAACTCCCCTTCCACAAGAAGTCTGGCATCCTCTGACAGCGGTACCTCACTTTCAGATTGGGTACTACAACTCACCTTTACCCTTGAAGTCACTCTGTCCAAGAGAACATCAGTACCCACAAGCAGCTGTGGCTCACCTTCAGTCTCTCATCTACAGGGTAGCTCCCTCTCTGAAGTAACTGCCTCACCAGTCCTGGCTTCAAGTGTGCAGCCTGTATGGGTACCCCTAGGCTACCAGACTCACATGCTTATCTCATATCTTGACTGCATGTAACCACATGCCCATAAGGTACTGCATTATCAAAATCATTCCATATCAGGACGTCTGCAGGGATATCCTCAAACACACTTACATGCTTGCTTCCTTTTCCACGCTCCCTAGCCAAAGGTATTTGGAATGGGGTCCCTCCTAAAGCACTGACTGGAGTAGACTGCCCAAGCAAGTAGTGCTCCTCTTTAACCATTGCAGTCTTCACAATGTTTAGATCAGAGACTGTGTCTCTTTTAGCAGTGGCCTGTTTCCCATCTACTAAGATAGCATATAACCTCTTGTGGTAGTTTGGTACCCTTGTTGTCTCCGGACAACTTATTGCTGGCATTCCATCATTCCCACTTACTGGATCTCCCATCTTTTGTTCCCCAACTTGCCTCCATGGACATCTATATGCTACATTATCCCACTGGCTGCATTTAAAACATTGAACCCTTGGTCCTGGCCATGTACCTGGACTAGTGGCTTCCCCCTGCTACTGGTGGATTCTGTTAGGGTAGTTTAGGCTGCCCACCATGGGTTCCCTTATATCCATGTGCAGCACTGTGTATTCCTTTCCTGTGCAGTGATGCCCTGCTTGCTAGGTACAGGTCTCCATTTTTCCCCAACTCATCTGTGGTATTGCATTGCCTGTCTGCTAACCATATTCTCATGTCCTCAGACAAAGTGCTGAGGGCTAGTTCCCTCTCCAAAAGGTCTGCCAGCCTTTCAAAAGTGGTGACCTGACACCCAATCACCCATCTATGCAAATAAGTGCTTAACTCAGCAATATATTCACACACACTTTCATCTGCCTTGTGTCTCTGCTCACAAAACTTTTTCCTATTAGCCTCAGGTGTTAACTTAAAACATTCTAAAAGACAGTTCTTTACAACATTATAATTTAAACAATCAGTATCAGACAGTTTAGAAATTACAGTTACAGCTTTACCATGGAGTAAGCAGGTCAGGAACCATACCCAGAGCCCTTGGTCAACATTATGCTGTTTACATACGCTTTCAAACATATGAATGAAACTATCACAATTATCCCTCTCTGTAAATTTGGGAGAAATTTACTCACCTTTGTTGCTTCTGGTGTTCAGTTACTCCCTTCCCCATTACCTCCATGACCCTGGTGAAGTGTCAGCATCTCCTTTTCATGTTGCCTCTGCCTCTCATTCTCTTCAGCCTCCAGATATCTTAGGTTCATAGGTTGGTACTAGGATTTCTGCCTCAGGGCGTATACAAGCCTAGCCATAACAATCCCCTGGCTATTTCTTCCCACACTATTTACTTCCCTGGACCCCTGTCTAGCAGGTGACTGACATATCTCAGTCTCTCTGCTAATTCTAGTTCTAACCATTTGGCCTCCAGTTCAGGTCTCTTTAGCTCCAGACAGAGTTTTAAGTCCTCTGTGGAAAGGTTAAACTGTCAATTTTCTGAGAGTTGTACAACCGCAAGGCCAGTCTGGTTGTTCTCCTTGCTGCTGGTCTGTGATGCAGCTGTGACTAAGGCTGCAGTCATCTCTGCTTTATTCAGGTTGGCATGCCCTAGTCCTTTGGTTTGGAACTTCTCAGCCAACTGGTTCCTTGTCAGCTTGCCATACTCCTCTGCTGACATCCTTGCCTGCTCTCCCCGACTAACTAAGCTAACAAAAAAAAAAAATAAAACTATTTTGATGTGAAACTCTGAATGCTCACTGTGTGGCTGATTGAGAGTACAAACACCTTCTTTAGTGACCACTGTTTACAGGCTACAGGAATTCAATATCAACACCACTGAATCCTAATATGTGGATAGCCCACCATTGCCAACCAATATATGTGACACCCCACCACTGGACCAGTAATCAAGAAGCCTCAATCCTCACCACTAGCACCAGTGGGGGATGTACATTAGGAGGATGACAAGCCACACACACATTATTACCAGATGCAGTTCTCTGCATCAAGTGAAATTTCCCTTAAGAGCACACAGCCACCACACTCAGTATGGGGAAGGTTTCTCCCTCTTTCACCAGATTCCCAATAAGACTCCCAACTGGCATAGCTATAGAGTTGAAATCTCAGCTGAGTGGCCAAGCCAAGACCACCAACACTCTCTCTGTCCAATCAGTGCTTCGTGTCCCTGCCCAAGTAGCTGACACACACACTCCTGGAGATATATTTTACACACATGCACACCTGGGAAAGGCTGGCACAGGTTTACTAGCTATGCCCTCTTCTGCCTAGACTATAAGGTAGTTATTACTGCCACCAGCCACCTCTTTATCAGCTACTTTAAGACCTTTAACAAAAGGTATCCAGTCTTACTGTGTAGTGTTACTATCAATACAAATGGTAGTTTGACCAACACAAGGCTATTAGGGGTGGCCTACACAGTGTCACCAAATAAATATGGAACATAAATATATCTAGACAGATCAGCCACAAAGAAAGGTTTAAATATATTTAATAACAAATAAAAGAACAAGACAATACTAAATATACATGTTCAGTGATATCAAAGTTCAAAATCACAGGAAATATTTAAAACAACATTGCAGGACAGTCTCACATAAATAAAGAAAAATATCTAAGCTAAGTTTGCTATATTCCTTTCTAGAAAAGAATTATACTGTACCCTAGTACACTTACTTCGGAGCAAGCAAGGCAGATGTGGTGAATGGATCTTGATGTTGTCAGGTCAAAGTCAAAATACAGAATACAGTCTCTCACTAAGACACTTCTCAAATTAATATTTCAAATATTACTGCTGGGATAACTTCTAGAATGACATCATTTCTTGTCATCTGACTCTATCCCAGGTGAAAAGCCCCACTGATGCAGGTGGTAGCATTTAGCATCTACCTGTGAAAATACATAGACAATGGTTTTTCTTAGATCTAAGGCAGATCCTGGAAGTCATAAAACAATAAAAACACTTCCAAGACAATACAGAAAACATCTAGTTCTATACATTGTGACTGTTACTGCACTGAAACTGAAGAATAACATCCTTTTATTACATGACCATAAAGTAATTTAATTTCAGCTATTTTTCTATAGTTAACCTCTTATATTCCAGTTTCCATTGTTAAAATATATACATCTAAACAGTTACAATAGTGCAGGTACATTTCTGTTCTAATCCAGTAGGGCATGCTGTGGTTACATCTTTCAACAGCACTTTGTAAAATACCTCATCAGCACACGTCTGTACACACCATCTTATATGACATACAGTTCTAATACATTTGTAGCACAAGCATATATATCATGCTGATATTCACAAATGACATTTATTTATTTATTTATTTTACATTTGTTGACTGGGATAGTCCGACTGGATACATGTCCATTTTCAGCGGAGGCCCAGGGAGAAAAGCTCCAAACTTACAAACAGATAAAGACAAGCAAGTTACAGTATATGCACAAACATATAGTATTAACATACAAGTTACAGTCTCACATTTCAAGCTTATGAAGAATACAGTTTATATACAGAAATATATACAAATATGTTACAGTTTCTCTTATCAAACCTATAGGTGCAGCTTATATACAGAGTATCTGCAAAGATATTACAGTTTTTTTAAACCTTTTAGTGTAAGCGGTTAGTTGCTATGAATAAGAAATAGCAGGGATATGGAAGTAGATGAGACTTTAGTCAGGGTTAGAGCAAGGACATAACCAGTGAGTTTTAAAATACTGGGTTAGATTTTTTTTTTTAACTGATTAAGGGAGGGGTTCAAAGTAAGGTCAGATGGGAGTGAATTCCAGGTTTTGCCTACTGAATTTGCAAACAAAGATTCTCCAGATAGGCTGTTAGCTTTAAGAGACTGAACCAAAGGTTTTGTAGCGGAACAAAGAGGCCTAGCATTTTATAGGGATGGATAATGTTTTTAAGGGAGTGTGTTTTTTTCTGGATGGTTAATAACCTTGAATGCTACAGTAAGTTGATTAAATTGAATTAGCCTGGGGAGTTCTAGCCAACCTAAGAGGTGCAGGTTTTGACAATGGTGTGTCCTGTAGGGAGCTCCTATGACAAACCTGGCAATTTGATTGTAGCAGCTAGAGAGTTTGCTGAGACCAGTTTTGTTCAAGTTAGTGAGTATTGGTGAGGCATAGAGTAGAGTTGAAAGCAGATGGGTACAGGCAATGGCAGTCCTAGCTGGAGGGGTGAGAAAAGGTTTTCTTTCATATAGGGAGCCAAGTTTTTTATTAACGGTTTTAATAGTTTGGTTTACATGCATATCATATTTGAGGTTGTTGTCTATTATAACACCCAGGAGTTTGGTATACATATCTGGTGAGATTATGGCCCCATTGTTAGACGTTATAGTAAACGAAGATTGAGAGGATTTGCGAGTAGGGGAGAAGAGCAATAGCTTTGTTTTATTAGGGTTTAATATCAGCTGTTGATTAGAGATCCAGTTTTCCACTGTATTAAAGGTTTTCTGGGTTAAACGAAGGAGATCTGTAGGGGTAGAGGCTGAGCAGATCAGGGTGGAGTCATCAGCATATTGTATACAGGTTGCATCTGGGATTACAGCATGGAGGTCATTGATAAAGAGGGAGAAAAGAAGGGGCCCTAATATGGAGCCTTGAGGGACATCAAGGGTAATGGGGAGAAAGGTGGAGAGTTGTCTTCCACTAAGAAAAGATTGAAACCATTGTATAGCATGGTTGTTTAGGGATATGTTATTTAGGGTAAGTAAGAGTAGCTGGTGGTTAACCATGTCAAAGGCCTTGAAAAGATCGAGAAACAGGGCAGAAGATTGTTTGTTGTTGTTATTACGGTTGGAATTTATGACATTAGAAAAGGAGAGGAGGGCTGAGGTGATACTGTGCTGTGGTCTAAATCCATGTTGGGAGTTGGCCAGAAGATTATTTTGAATAAGGTAGTGTAAGAGTTATTTATGGATACACTTTTCCATAATTTTAGCCAAAGGGGAAAGGATAGCTATTGGTTTATAATTTGACAGTTCAATGGAGCTGCCACCTTTATGGAGTGGTATGACATGGGATATTTTCCAGATAGAGGGGCTAGAGGCTTCAGTTATGGTTCTGTTTATCAAAATAGTGACAGGGTATGCTATGACATCAGCAGCTTTTTGCAGGTAGTCTGCAGGGAGGGTGTCAGCTGAAAGAGTGGTTGGTTTGAGTTTTTCAATTAGGGCTCTAATGAATGAATTCAGAACTTTTTGGAAGCTAAAGAAGAGATTGTCACTGGGTTTAAGGGTTTCGGTGTTAGGACAAGTGGGTTTAAGTTTGCTAGCAAGGGCCTGGATGGTTTCTGCGAAGAAACTGTTGAAGGTATTGGCAATGGACTCTGGCGATTTTTGGGTAGGAGCTGGGAGGGGGGTTGGCATAGTGGATTGCCCTGGGTGGAGGAGTTTGTTAATACCTGCCAAGAACCTCTGTGGCTTGTTGTGGTGTTTCTGCTGTATTTGGCAGAAATATTTTTTTTTTTTTGTCTAGTAATATGGATTTTTTTGTATCATTTCTATATTGTCAAAATTTGAGTTGATCTTGTGGGGCTTTAGAGGTGTGCCAGGTGTTCCAGGCATTATTTCTTTGGATGATCTATAGTTTGGTTTTTTTAGTGAGCCAGGGGGCAACTTTTGTTTTAATTCTAATAGAGCGTGCAGGTGCATGGTTGTCAAGGATGGCCAGGAATGTGCTATTAAAGTGGATTCCTGCCTCATCCAGTGGTAGTTGTTTTAGAATTGACCAATTGCATAATTTAAGTTCTTCTAGGAATTTATTAAGATTGAAGTTTTTGTTATTTCTTATTGTTTTATATGTGGGTAGATGTTGACATTCAAATTTATGCCTAATAGTATACATTAAGAAATGGTCACTTAGATCTTTAGGGAGAGTACCTGATTTGTACATGTGGTGGGGGCTATTAATTAGTATCCAGTCCAGGATACTGTCTTTATTGTTAGGCTTACTGATCCTAGTAGGGGAGGTTATAGTTTGTGTAAAACCATATAGGTTTACGTGGGTGGTTGGGGTGTCTGCAGTGCAGGTATACCAATCTATATTGAGGTCCCCCTAGAACAATGGTCTCTTGGAGGTAGGCATTGGATAGCCAGTAGAAGATGTCTTCTAGGGTCCCTGAATTATTACCTGGGGGAATATAGACACATACTATGTTTATATATTTGTTTTTATTTATTTGTAGTTTAGAAATCATAATTTCTGTTTTGTTAAATATAGGTGGTTGAAGGTTGTCTAGAGTAAAATTTAGGGTAGTTTTATAGAGAACAGGAACCCCTCCCCCTTTCCTGGTAGTACGATCTAGCCTGAGTATATTATACCCTGGAGGTAGAATTTCATTATCTGGCATTGTTGGTTTTAACCATGTTTCGGTGAAACAAAACATGTCGGGGGAGTAGGTTGCCAGGAAGGCATGGAGGTTTTGGACCTTATTGTTGATGCTTCTAATGTTTAAGTGGCAGGTCAATAGTGACTTTGGGGGTCTATTTAGGCTTTATCTTTTGTTTGGGCTGTTATGATTAGAGTTGGTGTTGTCTAGGGATGGTGGCCCAGGGTTGGGGTGGATATCCCCATCAATAGTAAGGGTGTGGGGCAAACTAGCTATGAGCTTTAGAAATTTATTTAGCAGTTTTTGGTAGTATTTAGTTTTAGTGTTAACATATCTGAGTATAACAGGGTGGGTGTTAGCAGGGGTAAAGGAGTTGGTGTTGATTGACATGAATGAATGGGCAGAATGGTTTGAAAAGATTGGTATGGTAGCAAGACGTCTGGGATGGATGAATTTATAAGGGATTGTTTTTCATAGATGGTGAGAGAATAAAGGGTGACTAGTAAAGGTAGGGTGTAGAGTAGAGGTGGTATTTTAAAAGACTTGGTAAGTATTAGAGACATAATAGGAGGAATATATTCCTGGTAGGTAGGCAACATAGGTGTAATAGTAGGTGGGGAGATAGTGGTAGGGGTGGGTTATAAATGAATTCCTGTTAATGGTTGGGGAAGGAAGAGGAGGGGTGTGTCTGAGGGATTATAAATTTAGAGGTACTGGGGGAGGGTGGCAATAGGGGGCAGGGATGGGTGCGAAGCGAGCCCGGAGGGCAAGCGGAGTGGGGCTTAACCACACCAGAGGAGTCCTCAGAGCCTGTGATTAAAGTAAGAGGCTTTTTTCTTGCTTTTGTACTTGCTTTAAATTCTAATCTATGTTCTGTTTTTAAACACAGACAGCAACTTTAACAGTACAATTTGGTGGAACATTTTAGCATTAGGAGGCTTAGTTAAGAGCTGGGAAGTTTGGTGCTGTTGACCCACTACGGCTGAATTAAACAGTTTAAGCAGAAAGACTTTAGAAAAAGTAGTAACCTTAGTTATGTTTGTTATTGAGGGAAGATCAGTGTGGCTGTCCATTTTATTTTTCTTTTTAAAAAAATTCCCTACTGGATGCAGACCTTCTAACTGTGCAAGCCTTTCAGGGTGGGAGCCGTGAGAAGAGATAATACCTAATAATATATATTTAGTGTTAGTTCATCAGCAGACATAGAACTATAGCAAAAAAAAATGATTGAACAGTGTTTCATACCATATATAGCACAGTGGCTGAAAAAAAGCATAATCCTTACACTAATAGTACACTGCGCTGCCCTACGAAACACTTTCAAGTATTTGGTAGCTAAATAAAACAAGTAAGCAGGATATAGCATGTATAAGAAGAAACACTAATCAGGGTCACACTATTCTGCATACAGCATCTTGTATCTTTAGCCTGAAAATAAAGCCCAAATGCTACTACTATTGAAAAGTAGGCTGTACAGAGTCTAGGATTTAAGAAGTAGACTAAATACTGCAACAAAGTTACACTGATCCACTTTAGCCTGAAAATAAAGCCCAAATGCTACTACCACTGAAAAGTAGGCTGTTTGCACAGAGTCTAGGATTTAAGAAGTAGACTAAATACTGCAACAAAGTTACACTGATCCACAATCACTTCAGTTTAGCAGCAACAAGAAAGCACAACATCAGTTGCCCATTGCATTCAACAAAGTTACACTGATCCACCAACAATCACTTCAGTTTAGCAACAGTAAGAAAGCACAGAATCACTTACCCAAATCATTCGTCAGCCTAATGTATTAATGAACTTTTAAACATTCAGAGTCAGCATAACATTTCTCATTACTAAATCTACAGTTGTATTTAATCAAAGAGTCAGTAACACAAAATTACATACCAAGTTTACAGAAGGACAGCTGTCTGGGTCGGGAGCACTGGGGAGTTTGAAAAATGGAGGTTAATTGAGGTGGTTAAGTAACCTTGAATTGCTAGCAAGGCAGGGGGAGGGATACATTTAAGGGGCTAACCACACCAGAGGAATCCTCAAAGCCTATGATTAAAGTAAGAGGCTTTTTTCTTGCTTTTGTACTTGCTTTAAATTCTAATCTATGTTCTGTTTTTAAACACAGACAGCAACTTTAACAGTACAATTTGGACATATAATTATATACAAAATTCCAGATAACTGAGCTGGCAGTATCTCCTTTTGTGACACACGCTATCCCAATCCTTGCATCCAGTATGCAGTTAAATGGGTCTATATCAGATTATCGAACTTTTAAAAGTTCAAACACCATATGGTCGACATCATATGTTCGAACTCTTAAAAGTTCGAAAATTAAATTAAAAAAAAAAAAAAAAACAGAAAAAAAAAATACCTGAAAGGTTAAGCAGAGGGGCAAGCCCCCTATACCCTCCACAGCCCCCGGTCTTTAAATATACTCGCACTACAGTGCAGACAATGGGAAACTTCCATTTCCACACTGTATGGAAATCTCCATTGAAACGTTCGAACATTTAAATGCTCGATCATATGGTGTCGACCATATGACGTTCGAGCATTTAAATGTTTGACAACGTAATATAGACCCCAGTTAAACTCTTAAAGATGATGCCAAAGTAGCTATTTTACTTGACAATGGTGAGTAGAGAGTAGGATTTCAGAAGAAAGCCAAGATAGGGAAGTGGTATGCAAAGGTAAGAAATAATTAATAAATATCTGTAAAGTACAGACTTTTCACTTCATACTTACTCATAAAAGCAGTAACCAGCTTCCTAGCAAGTATTTGATAAATATTTGAGCACCTCACAGAAGTGTGATGAAATAAGTGAAACCTGCCAAAAGCAAACAGTATCTGGGAGTGAAATATCACACAAAATAAAGCATTTTTGCATGGGGCAAGCCCTCCTGCACACTTCACGCACCATGTTTCTTATAAAATAAATAAAAATAAAAAAGTTAACTGATCACACACTAATGATCATACAAAAGAGTGTCATTTACTACTGTTTCACAAAAAGCCTGGCTCCCACATAACGGAGTAGTCTCAAGCAAGCTGATTTTTTTTTATCTAGCCTAAGTAGTAGCCATCTTGCCTTTCTTAGTTAATAAAAGAGTCACTAAATCACTGCATAATGTTACCCACATGTTATAATATATTCTCCTAAATCTTTAACCTTCTATGATCACCTATAAACAATCCAAGGATACACTTCTAGAATCCACTGTTATCTTTTTCTAGTCTATGGCTATATTAAATAGTTATTTCAACTGATTTTATCATGTAGTGTTAAATTCCTTAATCAGAAACTGTGCCTGTGCCCTCTGCTTTGTCATATTTCATTGTATGCAATCTGCTGGGATATAAGTTAATTTCCTCTTCTATCTAGAACTAATGATTACACTGTCCATTTTATCTCACTTCTAACTTTTATGTATAACACTTGAGCTATATATTTCTTTTGCTTTACTCGCATCATGTATCTTAAATATTTTTGTTGTACTCATGATCACCCGTGGTCTCTCCATTATTCTGTAAAATCCAACATCCATTTGTCAGATGCAGCTTTAATTATGTGATTTACATAAGCACGGAATATCTTTCGGCTGTCTTCATTTATGTCAGTTAAGTTTCTTGCAAATGAAGCATTTTTGTACTGCAGGTCTAAGCAAAGAAATGATGTTTAACTTACAGATGCTGTTTTGTCATTTATATATATGTTGGTGTTTAGCATTTACTAAAGAACTGAGGGTCAAGGTAATAGTGAATGAGTGTAGATGCTGGTTGCAAAAGAGATCAACTTCTGAAAATGACTCCTTGGAAGACTTGTCAACAAAGAAGCTAGGAATGGTTGTATCTAGTACCAAAATAAAGCATTTGTACTTTGCATGGAACCTTTATAGATGTGATTTCTATTGCAAAACACTTTGCACTTTTCAGTGTATTTATTGATTCCCTTCTTATGCCACTTTGTGAAGCTGAAACATAGTAATAAAATATGCTAATCTAAACCTAATACTTTGACCAAAATAGCAAGAACTGTAAACTCTGTAGTCTATGAAACACACGTGACTTGTGAACCTGCTTAACATGGGTTGATAAAACTACAATGCTAGCTCAGGGAGAAGGTTGTTATACAGCAGTGAATTAAATGCTTTTGATATGTCCAGAAATTCATTCCAATTATCTTAGCCTTTGTATTTAGTAAGGTCTTGGTTAGGGAATAAGAGAGCAGTTTTAATACTATGGTCTTCACTGAATCCATGCTGCTGGTCATTGTATATGATATGTAACCTGTATTGTCACTTTGTTTTGCAACAATCTGGAGAGATGACATAACAATGAGATTGGTCAGGAGAAGTCAAGCCTGTCTGTGAGACCTGGATTACAGAAAATGTTTATTTTCCATAGTTCTTGCAAAACACCTGAAGTAAGAAAGGCAGGACCGATATGCAGTACAAGTTCAGCTACGAATTAGAACATAATCTATTATTTTCCCAAAGTCTATCATCTGTTAAAATATTGTACTGTACCAACATTTTTATAATTGTGTTTTTGGAGCTTACCTCCCCGGGCCTCTACTGAAAATGGACATATATCCAGTTAGACTATCCTGGTTAACAAATGTAAAATAAATAAAATAAATAAATAAAATCATTTATTCATCTTGGAAAACAAAAATACACTTTCTGCGTATAGTTGCTATAAATCTTTATAGGTAATGCAAGATATCATGGTGACTAGTAGTTAAGTTGGCTAGCTCTCAATTCAAGAATATGTGGTTCAATACAGTCCTCTGGTTATTTTCTCCTTGGAATTTTTATATTCTTCCCATATCTGCATGGATTTTGTCTGGTCTTATAAAATTTGATGAAATTTTTTTAGTCTAGTAACTGTGTAACATCATGTAATGTTTCAACACCATATATATATATATATATATATATATATATATATATATATATATATATATATAATATTTTAATTAATTTATAGTTTTTTAACTGGGTAAATGAACATGCCCTTCTTGGACCATTTTCATCCATGACCTGGGCCAGAAGGGCAAGGTGCAAGGTTAATGTCTGTCGGGCAGCATTCCTCACAGACACACACACACACACACACACACACACGCACACACACACACACACACACACTGTCAAAGGAAAAAAACTTCAAAGACCAATTCACGTTAGGCACCCTTTATTACTTGCAGCAAGGAGACAAAACATGTATGCGCAAGGTTTGTCTAAATGATTAACAACTAGTAGGTTATACTTATACAGTTCTCTTCCTGTCACATAGAAAATGTTACATTCTATTGCTGACATAGTTAGACACAGCTTTCTATATGTTCTACAGAAAATATTTTTAGACTTATTGCTGACCAAGTTAAAATATCTGTCATTCTGCAAAACATTTTGAAAAAAACAACCTGGCCTTGGGTTTATGTCAGTCCATTTCAGCATTTCAGTTCTTCTATTGTACTGTTCTAATACATGTGTTACATTTTACCTAGATTCAAGGTACATTTCTAGCTTTAGTACAAGTAATGCTGACTATGGTTTAAACTTTCAAGCATCTATTGTTTTCTTTATCAATAGCTTCTAGCAGCTGCATGTTTTCTCATGGCATAAGCAGAAATCAATATCCCTTTGTTAATGTTCATGACATTAGCAGAAATGAATTACTTCTTTTGTTATTTGCTGACATTATCAGACACAGAATGCTTCTTAAGTTTCTAATAGCTGTGCAGATTCATGCAGTGTGAACAGAATAAATGTATTAACCCTTTTAAATCTCAAATGCACTAAATGCACTAAGCATGCATATTACTATTACATATTTTTCTAACATTTCCCTCCTTTTAATACTTTTATTCTACTTTCAAGATAAGCACAAACAGTTTTTTCTTCCCATAACCTCTTCCTACTCAGGATTTGCAGTTAAGAGAGTCATTCAATTTAAACTTATGAAAGCATTTTCAGATTAACAATTCTTCAAGTTCAGCACCTTGGTATAAGGTTTCTGAAAATGACATGTCTATAAAGTCTTTAATCAGTCTTTTCATGCAGGGGATGGAGCAGCACACAGATACCACCAGTAGGATCATTCCTACACAGATGGCAATCAGGATGTTCATCAGGATACTGCCCAATCCCCCAAACAATCTCTGGAAAAAGTCCGTCAATGGATTTGGTCCTGGTTTGATCAAGGCTGACACCCACTGAATTACCTCAAGATGATTGTCTATCTCGTGTTTATGGTCAGGAATATACGAACAGCACTCCTCCTAGATTTAAGCGCACGTACCTCTTCTCGCCACTAGGGTGAAGTCGAGAGCCATGCGGTTTTGAAGCACTACAGTTCTCATGGCAGTCAGTTCATCAGTCACCAATTCTAGGGCAGAAAAGGTTGCATTGCTCATTATTTCGAGAAGTTTAGACAATTTTCTCAGTTCCCAGATTGATTTTGTTGCTCTATATGCTGGCAATACACCTGGCCACGAGATGATGGTATCACCCAAGTCCATATGTGACAGTCCATTTTTCCCTAAGCTCACAGCATGATGGTTTTTCCAGCCCACATTGATTTGCCCCACTGGATTGACAGGCTTCTTGATTTCTCGTCGAACATTCCAAATTTTCCCTTGAGGTAAAACTGCTGTGTGTCATATGGCCGGAACCAGGTACTCCAAATAACAACTGCTGGACCAATTCTCAGGTAACCACCTGTATGCTTTCCTACCACATACAAAATAACAGTCTTCTACTTTGGTAGTAACTTTACTATGTCCTGGCTCTGGATGAAACATTTTTTTGTCTATCATAGACAGTTGTCTATAAAGGTCAGCATTATGTTTTACTTCATCAGTTGTCCTATGCATCAGTTCAACAAATGAATCATAGCTCATGTTGCAATAGGACCCTGTGCTATCAGTCTTATTGTGGCATCTATAAGGAACAGTCACATTACAATTGCTCCAACCCACATGAACTGTATAATTTTTGTAAAAACACACAGTCCCCTTTTGTCGAACAGACAAGTGCAATGCTACTTTATCTTGTGATGTGACATCTGATATATCATAGACTAAATTTTCCCAGGTCTTGTTGGCTCCTAGGGGGACTGAAGTTAACAATAACCCCCCGTATGCTGTTGGCAAAGCTGTGCAAATCCAGCAATTTGAAACATTGAAGGTCTCAGCATACACATATTTGATTGCCTGGAAAGTGTTGAAGTTTGGGTGCCACTCTGCATACAACTCTGCACGCTTGTTCAGTTCAGTTTGTGTGGCTGTGAAAAGGAATGGCCACAACAAAAAGATTATTGTCACTAGTACAGTCAACAGGATGGTTATGCAATACTTCTGAGGAAACGGTTGTTCTGCATTTCTGTTTTCTCCGACGCTTCTGAATAGGTACATTTGGATCTTACTGGATTCTGTTATTTTTATTTCAGACATGTGTTCTTACTCTCTGCCCTAATAGGACCTTCAGCACCGATGGTTTCTTCACTGGGGTTGAGATGGATCAGTCCTATTGATCTGACCCCCCCCCCTTTGTAGCCAGACTTTGTGCTGAGGGCCCCAATGGAGAGGTAAGATTTTTGTCCAGTTCAAAGTTCTTAACAAGTTTGCAGTGTGTCAGGTGGATCCACAAAGCTTGTTCTGCTATCTTGACTGCAGTGGGTGTTGAAAGAAGCACCGGCTAGGGACATTCCCACCTCGGCGATGACCAATTCTTCTTCTTAACAACTTTTATCCACACCCAGTCCTCGGGTGTCACTGCCACTTCTGATGTCTCGGTTTGCTTTCTATCTGAAACAGAATTTGACTGCAACAGATGTTTAGAATTCATGACTTTCATCATATATTCAGCTAGTGTAAAATCAGCTTCCTGGTCTGATGACATGAGAAGTTTCCACTGGGGTGTGTAGTAAGCCCTTCCAAATAATTTTTCAAAAGGAGTCAATCCTTTTGCTGTAGGGACAGTTCTCATGCTCAACAGTGTCAGGGGTAAACAGTATAACCAGTTTTTCCATGTCTCAGCTATCAATTTTCTCAATTTGTTTTTTAGTATACCATTATGCCTTTCAACTAGCCCTGCAGATTGTGGATGGTATGCACAATGATTTTTTAAAGAAATACCAAAATGCTTACTTAACTGCTGTATGGTTTGGTTTACAAAGTGCATACCATTGTCACTGTAGATCCTTCCCGGAATGCCGAATCTAGGGATGATTTCTTTGACAAGTACTTTTGCCACCGTAGCTGCATCTTGATTTTTGGTTGGAAAGGCTTCCACCCATCTGGAAAACATATTTACAATGACAAGATAATACTTCTTATTTTCCCATTTGTTCAATTCTATGAAATCCATACAGATAGTGTGAAATGGATATGGTGGTGTAGGGAAACTCCCTTGCTTGGGCTTTATCGCCCCCTGTGCATGATGTTTGTTACAAATCTGACACGTCAAACAAAATTTTTTAGAGTAGTTTGTAAATCCATACGTTGTGAACACCTGGTTCACCAGCTGTACCATCCCCCCTGTTGAGACATGGCACTGCCCATGGCTCAACAAAGCTGCATATCTAAACAAATTAGATGGTAGTATTGGTTTCCCTTCTCTAGAGATGTACAGCCCCTTTTCGAGAATTGCTCCTCGTTTTATCCTTCGTTGTTTTTCAGCTTGTGTAGTGAGTGTCTGCATTGTTTTTAACATTTCTAAGTCTAAAATCTCAGAGGGTTGTAGTTCCTCATTTAAAATAAATTCTTTTATGGCTGCTTGTTTTGCAGCTGTATCAGCTCTTGCATTACCTTTTGAAATCCTATCTTGTTGCTTGGTGTGAGCTGTGCATTTACAAATGGCTACTTTCTGAGGTAACTGAATAGATTCTAAAAGATCTAAAATAAACTGTGCATGATTTATAGGTTTGCCAGTAGATGTTATCATTCCCCGGTTTTTCCACTGTTGTGCAAAAACATGTACAGTAGAAAAAGCGTACTGGCTACCAGTAAAAATGTTTACACATTTACCCTTTGCTAAGATACATGCCCATGTCAGGGCGATCAATTCTGCTGCCTGTGCAGATAAGTTGTGTGGTAAAGGTTTTGCTTGTATAATCTCAGTATCAGAAACTACTGCATATCCAACTAGGTTCTGTCCTGCAGGACCCCTTTTGCATGAGCCATCCACGTAGTATGTCACCTCGGCATCATCCAAGGGGACATCCGTGAGATCTTTTCTAGGTAGTGTCTTTTGCTCAATTACCTGCAGGCAGCAGTGCGGTATGCCGTCTGCAGGGGTTAGGAGCAGAGTAGAAGGGTTTAAAGCCATGCATCATTCAATTGTCATGTGAGGTTGGCTCAACAATATAGTCATACAGGAAAGATGTCTAGCAGGGGAAAGATCTGCCACCTTTTCTTGTAGTAAAATAATCGTGACTGCATGAGGCACTCTCAAAGTGAGAGGGTGGAATAAGACTACTGAGACCGAAGTCTGTACTGCCATTGCAGCTGCCACTACTGCTTGTACACAGTGGGGTAAGGATTGTGCCACTGGGTCTAGTTGTGATGAATAGTAAGCAATGGGGCATTGCTTATCCCCATGCTGTTGTGTTAATACTGATGTCATGAAACCCTGCTTACAATCTACAGTTTGGAGAAAACGTTTATGGTAGTTTGACAATCCCAGAACTAATGAGGACGCTATTAACTGCTTCAGTTTGCAGAAAGCAGATTCTGCTTGTGGTGTCCATTGTAACAAATCTTGCGTTGCCATAGGCTTCTTATATATAAGGTCAGTCAAAGGTGCAGATTCCAAAGCATAGTTTGGAATCTAGCTCCGGCAAAAATTAGTTGTACCCAGGAAGGACATCATTTCCTTCTTGGTAGTGGGTTTTGGTGCTTGTAAAATTGCTACCTTTCTGTCCTCATCTAATGTTCTGCCTTTCTTGGATATTACATATTCCAGGTATTTAACCTGTTTTTTCCAAAGCTGCAGTTTACTTTTATTTACCTTATGTCCTTCAGCGGCTAAAAATTGTAGAAGTGCTATGGTGTCTTCTCTACAATCCTGCTGGGTGGGGGCTGCCAGCAAGATGTCATCAGCATAAAGTAAAATCTGACTGCCTCTTGGTGGGGTGAATCCCGCCAAGTTGCTTGCCATTTCTTGTGAGAATATCATTGGACTTTCACAATACTCCTATGGTAGTCACGTATATGTATACCTTTTCCCCTGAAATGTGAATGCAAATCAATACTGGCTATCAGGGTGTGTCGGTATCGAAAAGAACACATTGCTGATGTCTACTACGGAAAAATACTTCTGTTGAGGTTTTAAATCATTCAACAGGATGTGTGGGTCTGGCACTGTGGGTGCCCTTGGTATTACTGCATCATTTACAGCTTGTAAATCTTGGACCATACGCCATTCTCCATTTGCTTTTTTAACTGGAAATAAGGGTATATTACATGGTGAATCGGGAGATTCTGCCAGTATTCCCCCTTTAAGTAAGGCTGCTATAATAGGCTTTATTCCTGCCTCTGCATCTTTTCTTAAGGGATACTGTCTTTTTTGTGGTCTGAATGCTGACTTTGGCGTGATAGTAACTGGTCCTGCTGTACGAATGAGTTCTACATCTGAATTCCCTGTCGACCAGAGAGTCTCTGGTATGTCTCGTAAGGCATTCTCTTCCTCTTTTAATAGGAGTGTCAATCAGCTGTCCTCGCTAGGCTGCAAGTGCACAGCTGGGTTGGTCTGAGTTATCCAATTCAACTTCTGTATTTGTACTCCCTATTCTGACGGTTCTAGTTCTGTCTGTTTCTCCCATCTTGTAACTTTTTCTCCTAGGTCTGCCCATTCTATATTTCTGTTTTTGTCAAACTAACATGCGGTAATCGATTAGATTTATAAAGTGCAAAGAATTCCTGGGGAAATGAACAGCTGGCTACACTGTTCCCTTCTGTGTCCCAATACAGGTTACGCAATATCAATCTGTTTGCATGATTCTTAAACAATTCTTGCTCATATTCCTTATCAGGTCCTGGTGTGTTACAATAATACAGGGTACAGTGCAACAGGTGTTGTTTTTCAATGTCAAGGAAGGGGAAATTGCTGATGGCTACATTCATTAATTCTTTGGTCACAGTCCCTGGACCAGTCGTAACCAAGTCCTAGCTGTACCAATAAAACATTTCACCCTCCGATTGCACTGCAAAGGTATCACTTTGTCGCTGTGCTTCCATACCCTGCATGGTTGGGAATACTGCTATACCAAATAGCTGTATGAGGTCTCTGCCCAAGAGGTTTACTGGGCATTTTGCAGAAACAACAGTTTTGCTTTTTTGTGTCAATCCTGAAACTGGATCAGTTATTGCAATGTTACGAGAGAGAGGCTCCCGATACAGCTGTCCATTAGCTGCTTTGACTAGTATGTAATCAGGTGACTCTGTGTTTTCTGGCAGTTTGGAGGGATGTATCAGGATTCGTGATGCCCCTGAGTCACACAAGAATTTGACTTCCCTCCCTTCTACCAAGAGTGTAACTTCTGGTTTTGTGTCTGCTAAATAGAGCTCCAAGCTCAATAAAGCTAGGTCTAATATTTCATTTTCTTCATTGTCACTAACTTCCTCTACTCCCTCTATCACATTCTCATTTATCCCTTCTTTGCTAGCCCCTTCTAGTGATTCCTGACTACCGTATAGTCAGTCCTCACCCTCCTTGTCTTCTGTTGTTGCCTTCTTGTTTTTCCTGCAATCCTTTGCCAAGTGTCCCTTTTTACCGCATTTAAAACATTCACCCCTTTTCTTTCGCCCTTCAAAGTCCTCTGATTGTTGATCAGATTGTTTGTTTCCCTGTGCATTTTTCTTGCCCTTTTTCCCAGACTGTACTATGTAAACTTCTGCTCCATCTTCTACAGAAAATACTTGAGCTTTCTTTTTCTTTTTGCTATTAAAATGTCTTTCGGCATGCCTAGCATATTCAAGTAATGATTGTAACCTACTTGTACAATGATCTACCATGTGTTTTGTAATAAAACTGCTTATAGGTGCAATACTGCCCTTTAAAAATGCATTCTTTAACTGCTGTTCATATGCGGAATCTTGTGTTTGATCTTTAGGAACCTGCATTCCACAGTGGTTATTAAAACACTCTAATAATCTAGCATAATATCGGTCAATAGTTTCACCTTCTTGTTGGATGCATTGATTAATGCAAGTCCAGTCTACCCTAGGTTTCCATTTTTCAGAGATGCGGTCTGTCAGACCTTTTACTCTGGTGTCTAATTCTGTGCTGCTATGTGGGAGGGGTCTTTGTGCAGCGTCACAGGGATTCCAATTCCCACTAATCATATGCCAATCTGGCCCTACTATTTGTCTAACTACCTTTTCTACCTCTTCTCCATTTAAGTTATAACTCAGCCTCATTCCTTGTAAGTCTTCAGAGAATTTTCTAAAATTAACATTTGGATCAGGAATTCCCTCAGTGGCTTTCCGGATATCCTCCAGAGTCGAAGGTCTATACACTAAAATAGTTGGGTCCTGATTGTCCTGACCTGCCTGAGGATTGGGTACTTCTATAAGTGGACATATTTCTTCTTCTTCACTTATAGATCGTGAATTCTTAACCATTTGCCATAACTCGATGCCTTCATTTGAGTTACCTGCCTTTGTTCGAGACCTGGTCTCGATGGGATCTCTAATATACGGTTTTATTTTCATAATGCCTCTATCTTCAGTGACCACAGGATATCGTGGGGGTGGACTAACCTGTTCACTTGCTTCATATTCCGGTAAGGGAGGTGGAGGTGCTTATGCTATTACTAAGTTATTGTCCTCCTTATCTAGAAACATTGCTTTTGAATTTTTGTTCTTTTGTTCCCTACGGTTTACTTCCTCAATCCACCTGTGTGCCTGAGGGATTCCTAACCAATGTTGCTTTTTTACCCGACCTTTGGAATCAGTTTTGAGCTGTTTGACAAGTTTGATAAGCGAGGATTTTTCTAATTTTTCATCAAATTCATACTTATTAACCCATTTTGAATAATATTTAATATTGTCGGCATGCTGCGACTGCATGTATTTTGTGTCTTCTGTTAATGGCAGATTTTGGGGTCTTTTTGTGCAATTATTACCCATTTTGTTCTACCCTTTTATCGTTACTTAACTTCTCTTATATTTTAATGTGGTACCACGGATTTTGTCATAGTCTCTTCAGAATGACAGCCTACTAATTCTGTTTTTCCTGATCTATGACAAGACCGTAATCTTTTTTGTCCCCGATTTGTAAGAAAAATACAGTCTAACAGAAGCAATACATATCTAGTCCCTGATCTAAAATAGAAAAGAGAAAAAAGTAGATTTGCCTTATCTGACCCGTCTTTCAGTCGCAGATCAGAAAGTGGCTGGCCTCTTTTGAATGACAATTCAGTCAGAGGACTTTTCAGATAAGAAGAACCGATTTGGTTTCTTCCCCGTACAGTTTCAACCACCTGGCCCGTCTGATCCGAGGTGAAGAGAGGGTACAAGTCCGAAAGACCAATCTGTCAAAGGAAAAAACTTCAAAGACCAATTCATGTTAGGTTCAAGCAAGGCACCCTTTATTACTTGCAGCAAGGAGACAAAACATGTATGCACAAGGTTTGTCTAAATGATTAACAACTAGTAGGTTATACTTATACAGTTCTCTTCCTGTCACATAGAAAATGTTACATTCTATTGCTGACGTAGTTAGACACAGCTTTCTATATGTTCTACAGAAAATATTGTTAGACTTATTGCTGACCAAGTTAAAATATCTGTCATTCTGCAAAACATTTTGAAAAAAACAACCTGGCCTTGGGTTTATGTCAGTCCATTTCAGCATTTCAATTCTTCTATTGTACTGTTCTAATACATGTGTTACATTTTACCTAGATTCAAGGTACATTTCTATCTTTAGTACAAGTAATGCTGACTATGGTTTAAACTTTCAAGAATCTATTGTTTTCTTTATCAATAGCTTCTGGCAGCTGCATGTTTTCTCATGGCATAAGCAGAAATCAATATCCCCTTTGTTAATTTTCATGACATTAGCAGAAATGAATTACTTCTTTTGCTATTTGCTGACATTAGCAGAAACAGAATGCTTCTTGTTAAGTTTCTAATAGCTGTGCAGATTCATGCAGTGTGAACAGAATAAATGTATTAACCCTTTTAAATCTCAAATGCACTAAATGCACTAAGCATGCATATTACTATTACATATTTTTCTAACACACACACACACACACACACACACACACACACACACACACACACACACACACACACACACACACACACACACACACACACACACACACACAGAAACACACACATATATTAATTATTGATGGCAGAAAGGAACTGTAGGATGGAGTTATTATAATTGGAATGTTGTAATGACCTTGCAGCTGCTTACCTCTACTAAACAGCACAGATCCTTATATCTGTTAAGGTCATCTTAGTAAAATTGATAACCTTTCCCACTGGTTGTATCTGTGTACCACCAAACTTTCCAAATGAGACAACAGAAGATATAGTATCAGTGCTGTCTGTTGATATTAAATATAAGCTAACATTTATGAATAACGTCTCAAGCTGTAAACTAGACAGAATCACATATACCAGATCTGAATTACACTTTTCATTTCTTCAGTAATGCCTTTCTGTCAGTCCCTGTCTCTTACTAAAGAAGGAGAAAATACTACTATGGTAACACAAGAGATAAATGTACCGAAGCAATTAGATTGTTCTGGAAAAATCATACAAGAAAAAAAACAATGGATCACTAAACCTTATATTTGGAGAGCTGAAACTTGCTGAAAATAAAGCTTTTTTTCCTAAAATCACAGAATACTCAACACAAAGCAAAATTTTATTTTTATCCTGTACAAAAATTAGTCATCAAAACTGTTATAGTTAATTTACCATCTTCAAAGTGGCCTTGCAATTCTGTGGCTAATTTGCCAAGACTGTTACTTCATCCATCTACATTAGTCAGGTAAATCTTAAATGGATATGTCCTAATAGTTTTACAGTTCCTCACAGTCTTAGCATGATGTTGCTTGGCCAGCCCACTATACGTCCTCCCCATAATACACTAACATTCCTCCACCAAAATTAATCTACCAATAACCTCAGTTGACAATTTGGTAGCCAAGCCATCTACTAATAATTATGCAGCTTCTTGTCCCTGCCATTCTACCTGTACTTACATAGATCTAAGCATTCTGACTGACTCAGACTTACTAGGATCTAAGCATTCTGACTGACTCAGACTTACTAAGATCTAAGCATTCTGACCGACTCCAGTCCGTGTCATAATAACCAAGTGCAGTCTAGATTAACACTCTTACCATTACAAATCTAATCTTCTGATTGTGAATGTATGTTAAACTCTAAATGTATTAGTATGACATATTTTAGTATTATTAGTTTGAGTTGTTTTAGTATTATATAAATAACTCTATGTAATTGTTCACAAATTTTCCAAGTGTGTAGTCTCATATGAGAAATCCAATTGTATAAATGTGTAACCAAGGCATAAATGTGGAGCTTTTCTCCCTGGGTCTCCACTGAAAATGGGTTATGTAATCCAAACTGACTATCCCGATAAACAAATGTGAAATAAATACATAAATAAATAAATACAAACAGACCACCATCTTTGCTACCTCCTAACAGCTGCAGCTGTTACAGCAAACCTACTTTCTATTTCACTCAGTCTAGGAATCATATCCACCTAACCTCTACAAAACTGACACTATTTTTCTTCATTGTAGAGCTACATCTCCTAGCAGATCATAATGTTTGCTCCATGTTCCATCACGGCTTCCACTTAGGAAAAGGAACCAAAACATTCTTACTTTCTCTTAACAATTTACTAAGAGTCAAGTTTAATCTGAATAAATTAGCTGAATCATTGTTCTTAGATCTTGCCATCATTAATCATGACATCCTTTGGCAAAGAATTACCCCATATGGTATATCTAAACACTTGTTAGACGGTCTCTTTAGTTACCTCAGCTCTAGATATTATGCTCTCAGATGGGCTGCCACAAGCTCAAGGCACCACCCAGTTTTTGGAGTCCCTCAAAGATAATTTCTTAGTCCTCTGATGCTTGGTATCTTTGTAAATGAAACAGTCACATCCTACAACCTTCAAGCCTCATAGCACCAGATTCTAAAAACTTTGCCGCATTGCATTAAGCAAGTTTAAGTGATGAGAGTCCATGCCCAGTGTGGGTGTGATTCAGAAAAAAAGATAGCTGCATGATATGGATAGGCTAAATAATGTGGTTGGCCACATTATATGCTAATGGCTGTATAATGAAGTGTTACATATGATAATGAAGTGAAACCAGATGGTGGATCAATTCAGAAATCTCTAAATGCCTCATAGCAGTGCTTGCTTTAGATTTGATTCTGGCTATATGCCCATGTTTAGACAGAGTACATCACATGACTATGCTTGCGGTTGCTGCTTCTGCTGTAAATGTATATCTGTAGCAGGATCTCATTGCAGAGACTTTGCCCTAATGTGCATGACATTGCCCATAGAGGCACAGGCTCATCTAACCATGCCTAAAGCTTCATGCCCTCCACAGCACCAATTTAATGTAGTGGTGCCATGTGGACAGGAACACCATGCGACAAATAATGCAAATGTGGCAGCCTCATCTGCAGCCCTATGGGAGCTGTGGAGTACCTATTCCAGTGGATTGCAAGGTATGTGTGGCTTGTATATTAGCTACAAGGACTATTCAGTGACCTACTGGGAACAAAGTGATGTTATCTTAGGTGACTGCCATGAGAACATTACATCCGTTCCTCAAACCATGTTTTAGCATGTGGGGGAACATATGTAATTTCCACATAACTCCAGAGAAAACAGTCAGCGCCATGCAGGAACTGAATGATATAGCCTGTTTCCATGAGGTTTCAGGGACCATAGACTCTACCCACATTGAAATAAAGGCCCCACCTGGTGAACTGCCAAGGAGGTATGTGAACCACAAAGGGAATCACTCCACTTCCTAGGTGGTATGTAATGGACAGGGTGTCATCTACAATGTGTATGCAGGTTACTCAGGCAGTTTTCATGATTCCCACATATGGCACACGTGACCTGTACTAGAAGTTTTCAAGGGGTGACTTCCCACGGGGGCATCTTACTTGTTATGCTGGATATGCCTTGGAACCCTGGCTCATGACACCCATCAGAAATCCAAAAATCAAATTAAGTAAGGATACAACTGTTACTATCACAAACCAGAAACATTACAGAGAGTGTATTTTGGCTGCTGAAGGCGTGCTTTCATTGTCTGGACTCATCTTGTGGTGCCCTGCATTACAACTCCACTATGTGTGCCAGGATAATGACAGTGTGTGCAATGTTACACAATCTTATACTTATAAAGCAGTTACAGCAGGGTGGTCTCTTGTAGCACCAGCCAGAGATACAGCCTTTTAAATCCACAACAGGAAAAGTTTGAGAGAGTTGGGGAAAAAAATCAAGCTGCAAGAAGCAGACTAGCTAGAGAGAGGGATACAATAAAATAAAGTCAGTACTGGAGCTCTCGTCCTATGACCCTGAACTTTGGGTCA